>NC_073692.1:282756763-282806763 GCF_029784155.1 Uranotaenia lowii | reverse complement strand
CTCATCGCATGAACTTTCTAGCATTCAAAAGTTCTATTATCTACGTGCTTCTCTCTCCGGCGATGCCCAAAAGTTGATTCAGACCATTCCGATCAGTTCCAACAACTACTTGGTTGCTTGGAATTTACTCTTGGATCACTTCCAAAATCCAAGTCGTTTGAAGCAGTCGTATGTCGATTCTCTGTTTGAGTTCTCAACATTAAAATCGGAATCAGCTTCGGATTTACATTCTCTTGTGGAACGATTTGAGGCCAACGTCAAAATTCTACATCAGCTAGGCGAACGGACTGAATACTGGGACATACTGCTTATTAGAATGCTTAGTATTCGGTTAGACAGCACGACTAGACGGGACTGGGAAGTTTATGCTACGACTAAAGACAGCGTTTCATTCCAAGACCTCGTAGCATTCATTCAACGCAGGGTAACTGTTCTAGAAAGCATTAAGGCGAAAGTTCCAGAAACTACTTTCTCTGGAAACTTAAGAAAATCCACACAGCGGTCTGTTAGTAGTCATAGTGCTTATCAGTTGAACGATAAACATTGCGCAATCTGCTCCGAGAATCATGTTTTGTACCATTGCCCCAGATTTGCAAAAATGAATTTGGATACGAAGGAGAAAGAAATTCGTCGACTGCACTTGTGTCGTAACTGCTTGCGTAAGGGTCATTTAGCCAATAACTGTTCATCCACAAATCTCCGCATTGTAGAAAATGTAGAGGGCGTCATCATACTCTGCTGTGTTCAGGAGACTCTCACAGCAACAAGTCTACTGAATCCACGAAAGCCGAAAATTCTCTACCATCTCAACAAGCTACGACGTCGGTGTCAGCCAGTCTTGATAATCCAGTGAGCCTTGCTTCCACTGGTTGTAAAAAAGTTTTACTTGCCACAGCTATTGTCAATCTCATCGATGACAATGGAACAATCCACACAGCCAGAGCTTTACTTGACTCTGGCAGTGAGTGCTGCTTCATCACAGAATCGTTATCGCAACGAATGAAGTCCAGCCGCGTAAAAATCAACCTCCCTATCAGCGGAATTGGCCAATCACTTTCCCACGCACGACACAAGATACAAACCACGCTACAGTCTCGTGTCAGCAACTTTTCGACTACCCTCGAATTTGTTGTCCTTCCCAAGGTCACTACTAATTTGCCAACATCATGCTTTGACGTCAGTGATTGGAAAATACCTTCCGACATCAACCTAGCAGACCCCGCCTTCTTTGCAACCAATCCTGTCGAACTCATACTAGGAGCCGAAATCTTCTTCGAGCTACTCAAACCTCCAGGACGAATTTCTCTCGGCGATAGTTACCCACTGCTGATCAACTCTACATTAGGCTGGATCGTATCTGGAAGGACAAGCAACTGCCATTCTACAGGTCCTGTAATGGCATCCGTAGCTTCGGTCGCTGAGCTTCATCGGTCGATGGAACGATTTTGGTTAATCGAAGAAGGTGACTCAACTCCCTGCCACTCAGTGGAAGAGGCTGCTTGCGAGAACCACTTCCAGAGCACGGTTTCTCGAACGGATGATGGCAGATACATGGTGCGGTTACCAGTGAAGCAGGACCTTCTCCCCAACCTAGGCAACAATTGGAATACGGCAAATTGGCGTTTCAAGTATTTGGAAAGTAAACTATCACGGAATAATGATCAGCGAATCCAGTATGTCGAGTTTATGCACGAATATTTGTTCTTGGGTCACATGTGTGAAGTAAATAGAGCTCACCAATTAGACGCTCTCGAGTACTTCATGCCTCATCACGCAGTAATATGCGAATCGAGCACTACTACTAAAATTCGCGTAGTCTTTGATGCATCCTGCAGGTCCGCATCCGGTGCATCACTGAACGACATCCTCATGGTTGGCCCTGTAGTACAGGAGGACATCCGATCTATCATCATGCGAGCTCGAAAACATCAAATCATGCTTATTGGCGACATAAAGCAAATGTATCGACAAATATTAGTGGATCCATATTGTTTGCGCATTTTTCACGTTATTTTTCATCGGATCGTGATTAAAATTTGCACATGGGAGTTTTGAGGGATGAGAAATCGATTTCAGGTATTGAATTTTGGGTAAGGGTTCGGTAAAAGGGGTCGTCCATATTAACTTTTCAATATTTTTGTGATATTGACGTTAGTGTACATCGGATTGAGATGAAAATTTGCGCTCGGATGGTTTTAGGGACGGGAAATCTGTTGCCTATATTAAATTTTGTGTAAGGGGCCAGCCAAAGGGGTCGTCCATATTCACAGTTCGCTATTTTTGTGATACTGACGTTATTATACATCGGATTCAGATGAAAATTGATACACGATAATTTTGAATGATGTGCAAACGATTTCAGATATCAAATTTTGTGTAAGGGACCGGCAAAAGGGTCATCCATATAACCTTTTCATTTTTTTTGTGTGATTTTGACGTTATTATACATCGGATTGAGATGAAAATTTGCACATAGAAATTATTAAGGACGAACAATTGATTCCAATCATCCAATTTTGGGTCAGGAGTCAGCCAAAGAGGACGTCCATGTTAGCTATTCATTGTTTTTTTGCTATATTGACGTTGTTATGCAATGAATCGGTTTGAAAATATGCACACGAGAGTTTTGAAGTAAAGGCAATCGATAAAAAACGTAAGATCTTACAAGGGGGAGAGGGGCAAATCTTCCTTTTTCTTATCAGGGGGGGATGGAGGGTTTAAAATTTCCAAAAGCGTGCTTACGTAATGAGTGAACGGCCCCTTAACCAGTGATAGGCTAGGAAGAGAATCTCGTGTTACGAACATGGCTCTCTTTAGCCAATTTTTATTTTATTTGATTTGATTTGTGGCAGTCTTCCACAATTTGAGACGGTTTTCGACAATACGTGACGGCCTTCAGCAATTTGTGCTGCAGAAACCAAAGAGATTGTGGCGATTCCTGAATGTGTGCCTTAAAACGAAAGAGATTGTGACAAATCATCGCATTTCTAAGAAAGTCTCACTCCATCGCCTACTCCTGTTCTTAACACTCCTCGTTCGAATACTCCGAGTTTGCATAGGTCCTCGTCGATCAGTATTCATTTCTAATGCCTTTAGAGGACAACCGATCTAACTATCGTCATGTGCAGGTTATTCTTCGTGTGAAGTCCAAGTCTTCTCGACGTCAATTTCTTGTGCGTAGTACAGGCACTTAAAAATCTTTGGAATACGTTTGGAGTTTTCATCTTTTCCGAACAACAACATCTTCGCTATTTTTCATTAAGCTCCAGTAGGATCGCTGGTACCTTTTTGTATTAGTCGCTAACACTAAGGCACGACTAGCAACCGTGTCACCCGAGTTTGCTACTATGGGCCCGTGAGTGAAATAGGACGCTTCCACGTGTACCTTCTACTCCCTAAAGGCCACCTTGGGCCTCTGACCTAGGTTCTCACATCGAACTGCCGTTAAACTATCCTTCAAACAATTATAGGAGGTCATATCCCAAGCAACCAAAAGTCACATATTTATTTAAATGAAGGCTTTGAAAGTTACATATTGGCTGACAAAGAGAATCAACTACCCAATTCCCTTGAGTGAACTTAATGTACTCATTAATGAACTTGAAAGTAGCAAAAGTGATTAATATGTGTATTGTATGTGACTTTTTTCGCCCAATTTCCATGAGTGAACTATATCCCAAGTAACACCGATTGTTTTGTAAGACTCTATAAGTCTCTTCAGAAACCTAAACTTGATCTTGTAGCCTGCTATAAAACTTTAAAGGTTACTTGGGTATGTGCTCATTAATCAACTTGGAAAACATAACATAAAAGTGCTCGAAACTGGGTTTATTAAGACACAAAAAGTGCACTGAGGTGCTTTCAAAATCACATTAAAGGGTGTCCACGATGGAATTGTCACATACAAGATTGATTCGCAAAATCCGAGTTTTCATCCGATTGCCATCAAATTTTCAGGGATTGAAAAATAACTATTAAACGATTGTATCCCATTTACCCGAAAACTTTTGCCCAGAATGAATTTTTCCCAGAAAGACAAATACCCGAAATCAATCCCCAGAATGAACCATTTTCCAGAAAAAAAAAATTCCCCAGAATGCATCATTTACCAGAATTTTTTTCCCAAAATGGATCATTTCCCAGAATTTTTTTCCCCAGAATGGAACATTTCCCAGAATGGCAGAAATCCCAAATTTTTTCCTCTAGTATTTTTATTTGTTTTTTTTTTTGTAATGAATTTTTGTAAATTTCTACAAACTACAGGTTGGAAATTTTCCAACTAAATTTATTTTAGAACCAATATTGTGCTTTGTTTATGGTTTGGGTACTTTAAATGATTCAATGCTAACCATGGTCCTTTAAAAAAACCGTTTTGGTATCCGACTCCTCACGCTGCGCGTTCGAACTTGAAAGACGTTTTGTCCTTCATGCTGACGCGTGGCGGACGGGGCTAAGGGATCACCTCTACCTTTTCACGCAGACCAAGGAAGTCCCGGCAGACCTATACCAATGTATTAGGGCCGCCGCTTCCGACGGCGGGTCGGCGGCCACCTTGGATTTGGGAGCTTCGGCGGCTTTGTGCCGCCTCGGCCCCTTCATCCTCGTTGGTTGCGGCTTTGCCGCAAAATAATAGTATTATGGGAATCCAATTCTTGTGGAAAAAATCTATTTGTATTTTTTGAATTTCAGGTTGGATAAATATATTAAATTTTCTGGGAAATGGCAATTCTGGCGAAAATTTTTCTGGGAAAAAAAAATTCGGGTACATGGTGCATTCTGGGAAAAAAAATCTGTAGAAGTGGATTTCTGGTGATTGAAATTCTGGTGATTTTTCATTCTGGGCAATGGTTTTCAGGAAAATGGAGTACAACTCTATTAAACTTCATTTTACCACTTTAGTCGTATTTTATTTATAGTCCATACGCAAATGCCCGCACCTTGGCCTTAACCCAAACCCAGATTCTGCACTACCTGTGAATCAACCGTTTTTTCCAAGTAAACCCATACTTTCTTCAGTTCCCCGCCTGTCTTCACTACCTTAGGTCGTTTAAGAAGGTGCTGCTTCATAATTGTCCAGTATTTCTCGATGGGGCGGAGCTCCAGAGTGTTGGGAGGCTTGAACAGTTTCGTCCCGAAATTTACTTTATTGTCACTTCAGCACGTGCTTGGAGTAGTGGCATGAGGCCAAATCCGGCCAGAAGATTATTAGGACGTTGTGGGTCTGCAGGAGAGAAAGCAGCCGCTTCTGAAGGCAATCTTTCATGTACGCCTGTTCGTTACGAAAGGTGCACTCCGCTTCCTGCACGTACGGATGGCTTGCCAAACCAGGAATATATTCGCAAATTGGAACATCTTCTGAATGCGGATATGGTCCGGAATGCTGAACTTATCCTTGGTCGTGAAAAACAGGTTGCCGTGGATTCGTCGTCCATGATGCAGCATTCAACTTTCGTCAGCATGTTGAGGTACAACTTCCTGGCACGGACTTTGGCGGACTTTTTCTGCTTCTCGTCGCGATAAGGGGCCTTGGTACCTTGTACGTTCGAAGCCAAACCTTTGTTTTGGCCTTCTGGACAAAACTTCGGCTTAGGTGCAGCTTCTTTGCCAAATCAAGAACGGAGGCGTTCGGGTTTCCGTTGAAGGCCCCAACTACGCGGTTGTGATTTTTGGTACGGAATACTTTTTACTTGACTTCTGGGCTTCCGATCAGTGGTCAACCGTTCCTTGAACCGCCTAATCACTCGCAACAACGTGGAACTCGCGCTTCCCAACGTTTTAGCGATGGAACGATGCGAGAGATTCTTGTTCTCGTGATGAATGCCCAAGATTTTATCACGCACGAACTATTCTTTCGACTCCATCTCCCCGAGTTTTGATCACAGGACTTTAAAACTTGCAAGATGTAAACAATGCACTATGAACTAAATCCACCAAAATTTTCATTAAATTCTACCCAACGGTTAAAAAGTTAGCGCAATTTCATAGTGTGGAAATTTCATCGTGGACACCCTTTATCACCGAACTTTAGTTTCAGTTAGAACAACATCTAGGCGTGGTCTTGTGGTAGCGTGTGCGATTCTTACCACGAAGGTCGGGGCTCGATCCCCAAGCCAGGCAAGTTTTTTTTCAGTCACCATTCTGGTGCGATATATGTAGGAAATGTAGGAGAGAAGCAAATTTATTTTACTTATTTATTTATTTGCGAAAACATCAACGGATCACATGTCAAATGAGCAATTTGTCGAGTTTGAAATCCGGCGCGTGACATCATGGCGGCACCATCTACAGAACAGAGAAATAATCAAGAGAAGGTGATATGAATCGATGCCAAGGGTGCAATTTAGATAGAGAGAGAACTTTTTACTCATTTTAAGATTTTTTGGAAGCTGATCTAAAAGGCCGCTTGAAGCTAAGTAGACGTTATCATTAAGACTTGTTTGGAACTTGAAAGTAGCAATAACTTGAATTTTAAGCTATATAGAACGACTATAATCGAAACAAAAAAAAAGCTACATAGAACGAGCTTCATATCAGAAAAGCGCTGATGTGGTCTAGCGGATAGGCTGGCGCGAGTCTGGTTTTGGTATGCCAGGCGTACTGGGTTCGATTACTGAGTATCGGCAAGAAAACTTTTGAGTTCAATTCCCATAAGTGGCCGACAGGTAAGATGTGTTTTCTCTTATAACTGACTATATAATTAGAATGTTGAATCAGTTGCCAGTTGGCCAGGTATATACATGAGTGCGGAATACCTGTCGTAGATTCATAACACTGAAAATGTGATGAATCTAATACGGTTGCGAAACTGATTGTCTCGTTCTCCAAATAAGATTCACACATACACAAAAACACATTAATTATATGACCGTTCACTCGAAGCCATGGTGCCGGGTATGTAGTGGTTTGCATTGAACATTAGCCGAACTCATGATTTAAAGAATGCAATTCAGCGCATAAGTTGGCGAAACTGCGGTGAATCCGTGCACCCATGGTAGATTAATGGATTATCTATATACATAGAACGTGCTTCATATCAGTTATGGGACTGTTAAGCTTTTTTGTACTTGTTTTATGAGACTTTTGGTTGCTTGGGATTAACGCTAGTGCGGTTCACAGCATACTCACCAACGAAACCACTTATAGCCACACTCTCCTCTTTGCGACTCTAAGCTAAGCTAAGATCTTTACCCTAGTGAACAAGATCTCACCTCTCCTTCGTCTTGATTTCTTTTTTAATCACTTTAGTAAAGTATTCTATACACGGCTCTCACAACTTTCACTACGCATTGCAACGGGAGGCAGTTGGGGCGTGGGAGTAATCTGGGTGCTAAGCGGATGATTTATATGCGCCACTCCGAAGAGATCATCCTCCTGTTTGATGCGTGCCCGGCTAAGAGACCCATCATTAGGGTGGGTATATTATGTATGGCCCTGATCACCAATCACCCCACCGTTCCTCGACCTGTTGACCCTCAAACAAAATCCCCGAACAAATTCGCAGGAAAACAACCTGGATAAAAGATAAGTTCTCCGGTTGGCTACCAAAAACACGAACTTACTAAGAGAAAGACTCTCAAATAAAAATCTTCACCGGGCCCACTTTCCCCGACCAAAATTCCCCAGATTTGCTTAGGAGGTTAGAAAGGGGGCTGAAAAGAAAAAGTCGAAAATCGGAAGTCAACCCAGACTTCCAGTACAAGCGGAACCGAAAAAAAAACGTGACCTTTAACTCTTCAATAAAAGCTACATCAGAATACGTTTAAAATGTGTTTTCTATTAGCCAAAAATTGAGTTGTGTTAGTGGGATTTTACATTTTCATTTCCGGATTTCCCTAGCTGCCTTACTTACATTTTCTATCGGGAGATTTTCCCGCTAACTATCAGCGCTCGCAAGCGCTGCCTGGCTTACTTTTCCCTCAGAAATTTGTTTTAACTTAGGAGTGCATATATTCAATTTAATTCATGGCCATGTGTGGAATTTTTCCTAGGAAATTCCCATCTTCTAGAAGTGCGATTTTAGGGTTTGGGTGGTGTGTAATTAATTCCCCATCGGATATGCTCAAGCAATCAGTTTTCAAGTGCAGCCGTAGCGTGGCACTTACAAAAATAAAATGTTTCTGCCAAGACTCGAACTCACAACCTCGGGGGTACATCAATTTTCGACATGCACCGCCCGATCCAACTGAGCTATCGAGGTAGGGTTGGTGAGTGCCGTCAAAATGCTGTTCTGTATGGGACAAGGGGACGGTAATTTTCAAAGTACTCACTCGAATCGATTGGGGGCTCAAACCTGTTTTCCACCGGAAGCGGAAAAGTCTCCGGAAAATCGCCGTGCGTCGTCTGCGGGATATAGCGATGCCACTCGTAGAACCAAAGGGACAGTTGCCGCCTCGCGTATGCCGTTTCGCCTGCGGTGTCTTCTGTTGGTCGAAACGTACCACGTGATGGAAATAAGATGCGGTTGACGATCGCTCGGTGCGTTGGGTTCACTTTCCCTGGCTGGCTGATAACGGGTTGCAGGTGGATCGGCTCCTCCGAGAATCTGTTCGAGAGATTGGTTCTCATATCCAAACGCACTTGTATATTTGAATAAAATATTAATTACCCTTTTCTCAATTTCTATTCGCACTCTTCAAAACAGTCTGTACTATATTGCACTTGGAGGGAAAAACTGAGGGAAAAAATGTAACTCTTAAAAATTGTTCGAGACCACGTTTAATTTTTATTGTAGTACCTTTGTGTACTGAATAACGCGCGAACACAAATTTTTGCCGATCCGGCCTACTTCACAGTCCAAAGAAAAGTGGACGAGAAAAAGCATTAGCCCTCAGAACAAAAAAAGTTATTGGTTTCGTAACCGGAACTTCGTAATTATTAGCGAACTGATAATCACGAAGTTCTCCGAAGAAAATTTTTTCTTATCAAGATTTTTTCATCTCATTCGAGGTTTGATCTCCGATCTCGGGTCTAAGTTCGGGTAGAGCGAAATCAACAACCCCGGTTACCACTACATTCATACTAGTCTAGTGATGGGGTTAATAACCGGACGCATATCAACCAGCTGGTGACGACAGGCTTCATATAAACCAAACGCTAAGCTATTGCTCCAGTTGCAATCATATCTCATTTCAATAAGGGGATTCCTTCGTGACGTCATATCTGGAGTGCTCTTGGGCGGTGGGGTTCGACGTCATTGAGTGCCTCGATTAAAGAGCACTCTCGTGAGTTCCAGTTACTGATGGGAGTCTGGGAGTACTATCCCTGAGTGGCTAGGGTTTGAAGCCAGAGAATGCTCTGGGAAGTAGCATTCTAAAAATAACTTCTAGGGGTGCACAAGCAAAACTAGCAAAATATCGATACTGTTACAGCATAAGGTAGAGTCTTATATTTGTCATCACAGATCGTTCGTGGGCTGCAGCAGAATCCAACTCCTTTGCAAGGTATGATTGCCCCTTAACGATCCCATCGCCGATTGTGTGCCAATCGGGAGCAAATTTTTCTCTGGGATACCTAGCTACACATTTTTGCGCCATTCGTGACCTTATACCTTATACCTACCAATGAAATAGTTAGCTAACAGTTTTTGAAACAGTATTCCGGTAAAACTATCTTCGATATATGATTAAGAACTCGACCTCACGATTACTTTCATGTTCTGGTAACTGAGCTATATCACAAGCCTCAACTTTTCCGATAACGGAGTTTGGATATTGGGTACCGGATTTTTTTTGTTTCGGATTCTAAAATAAGTTTTCAAATTACACGTTTTGGCCCTGAAATTAAATTTCGTTCGCTTTGAATTATAGTTTTCCCGCTTAAAACTTTACTCCAGCCTAATTTCAAAGTCAAAAGTATGACAAGATGTTGAATGTATGAGCTGCAGCTCGACAATAAGTCAATACTTTTCATTTTTCTGACAAGCATAGGGGAAAAGTTCATATAACGCCCCATGTGGCTAATACGCGCCACCCTTGTTTTGAAGAATCTGAAACATTTTAAGCCTGCTAAATATTACCAAATTGTTTTAAATGCTGTGATTGGTCATGGCAAGTACGAATTTTTCCTTAAAATGCCCCTGTGTCGTGATAATTTCACAATTTAGATTTTTCTTCATTTCGATCTAAATTTTAAAACACTTTGAATAAGGTGTCACCAAGCAGAGAAAAACGAATAAGACAATATTTCCTGACACATCGGTAGAGGAGAATCTAAATTATGATTTTATGCTAAAAAATCATACTGAACTCGCTAAGGTATGCTTTTCATGGGTATTTTCAATCACGGCCCATGCGCTCGTTATAACGCGCCAATCGTAGTAGGCTGAAAATAGCATTAATTTGTCAAAAAGGCCAATTTTCATTGAAAATGAACAAAAAGTCTAAAACCATATTTTAAGCGTTAATTCAGCCCAAAAAATCTATTTTTCATTTTTTGTTAAATTTCTATTAGTCCATTTTGATTTTCTTTTCAGTCAAAGTGTCTGTAAGTATTGGTGTGTTTTCGGTCTTCGGCTGCTCTTGGGTGTGTTCGGCTGCTAGGCGCGTATTGAATACATAGCGGCGCGTATTCGCAACACAGTTTTGTTCGGTGGCTTTGAATATGGTTTTTAAAAATCATGTTTTTGAAGAAACTATAGCAATTTGAGTAATGAAAAATCATAGGAATTTGTAGAAAACACTTTTCTTTAACAATTACACCCATTTTTAACACAACTTGTACGTGGAATATATAGAAAATCAGCGATTCGCTTAGGTGGCGCATAATAGGGCATGTTCCCCTACATACATATAACCTTCCATTTAATCCTTTCGGGGGAGAAAAAGATATGGCTTCCAATCCGTCATGCTGCAGCCATCAGAAGCATCACAACATGATTGAACTTATATTGGCAATCATCACGAATTCAATTGGTTTCTATCTTGCAGAGATTTATTTTGCCTTCTCCGGTTACGCTCAACCGGTTCAATCGTTTTTCAACTGGACCTTTGCTTGTTCCGGCTAAATGCTCTGTGACGTTTAGTTTTTACTCACTGAACCGTTCCGTTCATTTTCAAACGACAAATGTCTTCATAAGCTGGCTGACTTTCAACTCATCATGTTTCGACTTTACGTCGTCGGGTTTCGTATTTTGATTTGCAGACAATTGAACAAAACTTCCAGATGTGATAATACAGAGCGAGAAGAAATGGACCAACTTTTCCACTCGAACTCTCACGAATGGCGGACATGTCCCGTTCCAGGTCGAGTTTCTCCCTTGTTGAAGTAGACAACGACGAAAGCGAGAGGATTCTAATGCAGCAAGCAGAAACAGCAGAGAAACCGGAAAACCCTTCCACAGTTGTCACTTTATCTCCCGTTTTGCTGCCAGGTTCCATTCCATTTTCGGTGGCTCCATTTCCGGTAACGGGCTATCATTGAAACGGTCGGTTGGTTTTAATGGACCGTTCGAGGACGCTTCGGGACTCAGGAAAACGTCGTCCTGTTCCGAGTCCCGAGAAGAAAAAAAGCCACAACAAACAACTTTGGGAGTTATGGTTTTATTCCACTTGGTCCCTCCCTCGTTCTTTCGGAATGGGATGGGCCTGGATATTGATGATGTGCCACCAGGTCTCAGCTGGAGAACCTGCGGTCTGTTTGTATGTCAGTGGTAAATCGAAATAAAATATATTTTCATCAATTCGATAACAATACGGAAATAATGTGGCACATACATATATGAGTTCAGCCCTGCACACGTACAGCAGTGGGGATTGGAAAAAAATGGATTCCGGCGAATCAATGCCAATAATTTCTCACCGGGATAGAAACGTCTTTTTTCACTTCTTTTGCTTTGTTATTTTTTCCTCGCTCCCTATCAAGCCCGAATTACAGATTGGGCATCCCATATCAGCGCCGGATGATCTGGGACTCAGCCCTGGGAGTTGGCCCCTTCGGACAATATTCGGACGCAGTATTTTGCTCCGATGCAATGTAGAGTCTCCTGTCGGTGAGGACTACGGCCAAAAAATAAAAATATGTAGGTCGGATCATCCATCATTCGCTGCTCCTGGAGTGCGGACCCATACAGCAGTTGAAAATCTCTCGAGTGGATTCAGATAAATATATTTTTGCGGCGGTTGGCTTTTTTTATGCTTTACTTTGTTTTGCAATTTCATTGTGTGGGATATTGACCGGAAGTAACATGACCGATTGTTACCGATTAATTAAGTTTTCCTACCAGGCAGCTCTTATGGTGGCGGTACATAATTAATTCATTTTCTGGTACAAGTCGTCAGCTTTTTGACTTTTAATTATCAGTGCTAGTTGGGGGGAAGTTTCCAAGGTGATTAGAATAATTTGCATTATCGGGAGTAATTACTTCTTGGAAGTTATTACACCTTTGCAAACAAAAGAGGGAAATTGGTTTGGGATTTTTGTTGGTAATCAGGTGTTATCTTCAGCAAACAGAGAATCCTGCTCAACCCTTACGTGGTACATGCAGAGGTGATGAAGAACTTGATTTTTTCTGAACGCGGTCAACAAAAATTATATCAAAATGAGATATATTGATATTCAATTTTTTGTAGGCAATGTTGAACTGCCTCCTGCCTTGTACTCGACCTTCCATGTATTATTTTCCACTTGAACAAGCTTCGAAAAGTTTTAGGCACAGCCAGGAGATTTGAACCTCGACCTTCAGATTGACAGACGCCCACGCTACCACTTTACCATGGCTGATGCATTGGAATGAGAGCATCAAAATTCAAATAAAATTTATCGAAACAGGCAATTGAGACAAAAAAAAAACAACTGACTTAAACGAAGATTTTGATATAAAAGCTATATCCACAGTTGAACTATATCTGAAAAGGATAATAATATCTCGTCAAGATGGGTTTGCGTAACAACTTTGATATTGCTCTCGTAATCAGGAAGTGGTAAAAAACTACACAAGAAAAACTGGCTGATGACGTAGGATTCCTTAATAAAATGTACAATTGAACATGCATGCTGATATTAAAATAAGCTTGTGTACGTTGGCTCTCTTGTTATTCGCCACCTGGTTATGTAGACAGGTTGACCCAACCCTACACTAAATTTCCTACGAGATTCACTGCAAGAAAGGTTGAATCTACTGAAACCTTCATTTTTAGAAACGGAACTAATCGGATTCCGTGTAAATCCTCACTGACTTTTGAAATGTAAACTAACCACCAGTTGTCGGAAAACCTCGAGAGATCTACCAAACCTGTAGCCTCAGATGTATTCACTTGTTCTCAAACATCTAGTTTTGATTCCTCGGAACGACAGTCAGGCCTTTGAGTGTTCTGCGCCCTCCAATATGAAGGCCTTGTGGCAGACTCTTTCACGCTATTTAAACTGTCGTAGTAGTAGAAATGTTAGATTCGATGCCGATCGTTTACCTATCCCGTAGCCGGGTAAAGTTTTCGGTGGCGGCATCGAAGAAGAGGCAGGCCCAAAGGTCGTGGCAGCGAAGTCTAGCCGCTGAAATCCGCACAGTTGACGAGAACCTTGGCTGGCAGCAAGTGAAGACGTTGGCTCTGGATCGCCAGCAGTGGAGATCTTTTATCTCAGCCCTACGCGCCGGTCAATCGGCGCTGGACCCTTAGGTAGGTAGGTATCGAACAGTGACGTTATGATCCTTACTTCTCATAGCTAGAACACTGGTCATACTTGGACGTTGCTGCTCACTTCTTGACTATCAGCAAATGCCATACGAGTAGGTCCAGCAATAATGTCGCTATACCACACTGTATTTAACCGATAATTCGCTGTCACTCGTTTAGGGCAGTTAGCCTTGATGTGTTCGTAACTACCACAAACGATATTTTTCGCGAATCATACGTTGGATAGTGCCAAATTTCGAAAATACTTCAGATAACTCCCTATCTTCTATTTCCGGAGTAAGGTTAACACTCGAACGTGCTTGAAAGCGGTTGACGCTACAGAAAATGTAACAGTTGTCAAGTTATTGTCATCATAACGAAATTCCATCGATGAAGGCAAACGATGTAGCGTGGTCTTGAGCAGAGTTTCGGATTGGAACACAATGCTTCTTAGGTTCCTTGTACATGTGCTGTACATTCCTTGTACATTGCTCCTCGGAAACCAGATTCATCTTCTTACGAAGGAACTGAAGTATTCCGTGATCTGATGGCTCAGATTTTCTAGGTCCGAAAAAAATTCACAGTGAGTTGATTCTCACTTCCTCCAATTTAACTGCCATTCCACAGTTTTGGCATGCTATTAGTGAGAACAATAGCAATTTTTTACGGTAGCTAGGCTACACGCGACTCACGAAAACGTCACAGAATAAAAAGTCGACTACCCGGCTTGAAGTCCAAATACAAACTGAGCTTCAGCTCGATAAAAATTATTCCATTTTGTGGTGATATTTCGCAGAAAGCAAAAAACCAAGTCCCATTTTGTGAACTAAATTTAGCGCATTTTTGGTTTCTTGACACACTTGAAGTTTCTCCGGAAACGTACAGAAAGATGAAAATTTAAAAAAGTTTGAACAAAGGTTTGTTTATTGAAATGTTTCAACATGTTTTTAAAACTACTTTTTCAACCTATTCCTTCTGGCCCAACCTACTTTTCATAGAATATTCCATAAACCTTTTTTTGTTAGTAAGATCGGTAGAGAACTGTGTTTTGTTATATTTATGAAAACAAAAACCACCCAAATACCAAACCATATCCCTTCAACAAAACCCCCCCACCTCCCCCTCCTGAAAACTTGCAACGCCGAAACTGTAGTTTGATACAAATTTTGTGATCTTCGCTGGTGCACATCCATAAGGGAAAGGTTTCCTAAATGGGCCTATCGGGTTAAATGGCCCTACGGCTGTTTGATGAAATGGCTGACTAGACAGCTTATCTGACCAATGCATTTTGAGGGTAATACGCTTAGAACATAAGGCATGAATTAATTTTATGAATTTACAAACTCAAAAAAAAATTAAAAAATCATACAAGGTTTTGATACATTTTGATGTAATATTTCGACTTTTAAAAATTATACGTAAAGAAAGTTAAAATAAAAACTAGGATGGTTTTTGTTTCTTACTCAAATGAACTTAAGAAATTAAACATATTTCAGCTTTTGTGGAGGTTTAATGATGATTATATTGTGGAATAATAGAGTGTTTTTGTACGCCCCCATCATGCTTGTAAAATGCCTCCATCCTAAAATAACAGGTTAAATAGAATAAATAAATGATTTTTATCATTGAACTTTCAAATCTAAGCTCTGAATAACATCTTAAGAGAGAATTGAAGATCTAAAAACAGATTTGATAAAGTTTTTCTCATAGTTGAACTGCCTCCATAGTATGGCAACCCTAACTTTTGTTTTATTCCATAAAATTATAATATACATAGATTTTTATAAAACTTCAGCTTTGTCGTACGGAAATTATTACTTTCTAGCAGTTTCAATCAAATTATACGGAAATATTGCTCAACAAACAGAAATGTTGTTCAAAACATAAATAGGCGCATTTAGCCCGCACGGTTTGAGGTTCGGCATTTTAGACAACGCTTATAATAAAATAGTTTTCTTGGAAACAGAAGAAAATTTTAACATAAAAATTACTCCAATGTATAGAAAACAGATGCCTGCTAATGTGTATATAGTTTTTGTAAACATATTCGATGTGATATTTGATTAAATCAGTGTTCTGCTTAATAGGCGCATATAGCCCGCTCCTTCCCTACACAGACTTTTTTTTATCAAAATGCCCTGATTTTTTATCCTCAAAAACTGGCATCCCTGTCTCGTGATTACTTTCCTTAAATTTTAGCTGTGATTGATCGTTCGGCCCTAGGTGATGCAAATAGATACTCGTTGCAGCATTTTTTTTTCAAAACACAAAATAAAGCTAAACAGTTTTTAAATGAGTTGTTACCACTGTTTTTTGTACAAGGCATGTTCAGTTTGATGATATTTGCAAACCTGTTCAGTGAAAAACTTTCTTAAAGACTTCAAAATATGTTACGCACCTACTGGTTGGTGATTCAATCAGACCAATTTGATATTAAAGCGATTTTTTTCGTTTTTTTTTTGTTTTCCAGCCGAAAAGTTCCCCGCTACATGCTCATTTTTAATTGACCATTCATGCTTGAAAAAATAACCATTTTTTGGTTTGTGCCACAGAACTGCACATTTTGGTTACTCTTTAACGTTTGCTTTTGCAGAGAAATTGTATGTGGAACCATATACCTCGGTAAAGTTCAACAAATATGCTGTTTTTTTTTTCTCTCGAAACTGCAAGTGTTGTGCAGTATATTTGTCAAGACACTAACGTTACCGGCTGTGTAAAAATAGTTAAATGGAGAAAAAAAACCTTTCAAAAATTTCAATCCCGAAAACCGAACGGCCTACACTTCAGATTTAATTGCAATGTGAAAATAAACAAGTTAAGAACAATTCGCAAACATTGCCCATAAAAAAAAACTATTAGTTATGGTGTTATCCAATAAATGTTATGTATTATTCTGAAAAAAAAAAAGTTTGAGAAACATCCTAAATTAAAAAAAAAACCGTTATCCAATTCTCTTCCGTGTTTTGTTGCGGTTGAAAAACAACCATGTTTTGCAATAACTTTAAAGGGAAAAGTAAAAAAACAAGCTCTTAAACCGGAAAGGGGCGAAAATGGTTTACCGAAAAGGGTTTTTTCCTAAACCAGCGTGTAAGATGAGTCGCAAATGGACAGAAGTGCCAAAAACCCTCAATAGTAGAGTTTAGAGCATTTGGAAACAGGCATATAATTAAAAGGGAATTATCTCCCTTTCTTTTCTGCCTTCGATGGAAAAATATTGAATTTGTTACGAAAATTGACGAAAAATGTGTTAACACCTAGATAAGAGTAGACATTTCAGAAGTGCATTCTTCATAAATGAAATAGGACAAAAATCTATGAAAAATCTAAATAATTTTAAGTACCGTAAACTGGGGGTACTTTGATCACCGGGGTAACTTTGATCAACATGAAATTTTTGCAGATAATCATCATGAACTAAGCAAAAAGTTAAAATATCTCAAAACTGTTTACTACGTTTGAAAGCCTATGAATTTAGTTACAAATAAGCTAAATTTGGTTTTTATTAGAAGATTTTTGATATTCCTAATAATGTAATTTTAAAAACTTAAAATATCTGGTTTTTCGAAGGCTCACAAACAAACATCTCTCCTGATCAAATTCAAGCATTTAGGAGCAAATGGGTTGTTTAATGTGAAAGTTCAACTTTTTTCTTTGTTTAGGTTTAGTTTAAGTGTTATTTTTAAGGTCATTTGGTGATAATGTTTTTACATTGGAAAAAAACGGTGTATTTCCATGAGAAACCCCGTATAGTAAAAATGGCTAAGACCCTATCAAATGGTTCAATTTGAAGAAAAAAAAATACATGAGAACAGTGCGAGGATCTAGGGAATTGCATGAAGGTAAAATTTTATTTGTTTTTTAGGCCAAAAAAAATTAAGAAATGTTTATAATTTTTACCCCTAGATGTATGCAGCAACATGGTCCATCTTTTGACTATAAATGTTTTTGAAAAAAAACGTTGAAAAACTGGGTATAGTTCTAACAGAAATTACTGTTATTAATTTTTATGCTTTGTGTGCTTATTGGCACCATAACAAAATTTTTGAAGATGTTGCGGTACTTAAAAACCACAGTGATCAAAGTCACCCCGAAACTCGAAATCTGGTTTTGTAACAAACATTCAATTATTACCACCAATGTCTTTTGAATGGACTACAATCAATGATCATGTTTAATACTCCTCACCTCAGTAAGGGTTTTAAAAATTTTAGATATTACGAAAAAGCAACCCCTACCAAAATATTCAAAAATGAATGAAAAAAGTGATCAAAGTTCCCCCAGTTTACGGTATTCTTCCATTACAATTAACAACTAAAATCACTCCTTTGATTCCAGAAAACAAGAAAACAGGATAAAAATCCAATTATTGTGTTATTGTGAAAATAACACTATTTCATTCAAAAACTGAAATACTAAGATGTGTTTTCAATGCACAATGGTGCAGAACATAGCGCCCAGGGTTGAAGGGGTGGACATTTGATGTCTTCAGTAACATTGTTCAGTTTTACATGGAGCATATTCTAGTATCAAAATTTTTGCCGAGGGGTCCACCGATAGCGAGTTAAAAATGACAACTTTTTTGTTTTTCAAATTAGGGTTTTGATGTTTTGGACAAAGTTGTTTATCTGATCAAAATACATAAGTTTGTTGAATATGTCGAAGTCCTATCACATCTACCTCAGGAATAACAGTCAAAATAAAAAAATCTCTTGAAAAAAACAGTTTTTTTTAACGTTACACGTTGTAGGTTCGATAAAATGATTCGCTGTCTTTGAAACAAAGTTGTAACAAGCCACGATCTACAATTGTTTCATACATTATGATGGGTTAAGAAGTTGCTGAAGCCCTATAGAAAGCATTCAGCGTATTTTATTGGCAATTTTGGTAGTCTCTTGGTGGTGTTAGAAGAAAATGTTTATCGCTACAGTAATTTGGACACGAATAGTTTACGAGAATACACAAGGGAACTGAAAGACAGATCCGTGAAGTGCAAGTGAACCCATCTTCTAACACTTTATGTCGGGAATTGGATGATGAGAAACCACGTTGAAGTAGACTACTACACTACATGTCGAAATTCATGTCTGTTCTGGATGCTTCATGTAGTATCACCGCATATGTATCGTGACTGTGGGTAAAAGACATACTCCGGAGTAGAGAGACTCTTGATACAAATGCCCAGTATTGTTGTCTTAGTCAGTATAGAATGAATTATTCGTTAGAGCTTATCCGAGTAGTTTTGTCAGAAATCCTGCGCGTGAATTCAAACAGCCCATGCGTTAGGTACGTTAAGAAATTGTTGAATTAAAAGAGGAGATCAGACCTGAAGTCATTATGAAAAGTAGTCAAATCTTGATTCTTTAGAAGATGGATCAGTTCTTATGTCATCAAGAGAAAAGGTTATTAACCAATATTTACTAAAGGAAGCTTTTTTAATGTATTGCCTTGGGGCACTCTAGTGCAAGTATGACCCCCGCCTTTGAATCTTGAAAAAGTTAGGTCATAAGTAAACTTTAGAGCGTTAAGTTGTACATGGAAGGAACGTTGTACTCTACATACAAACTGCATTGATCAGATAACATTTCAATTACTTTTTAACATTTACATGTTCTGTTACACTTCGGGAAAGCAAAAATGATGGCAAATTCAAATGACAAATATACCTATGTATGTAAGTCTGAATTTCTTCATTCAAATAAAAAAATTGTTTATTCATTTGCACTCGTGTCCAACATTGTAGTTCAAACACACGTGCGAAAGCATTTGAAAACGTTCTGAATTAATTTTCAAAATTGAAACACTTTCTGGCACTAAAACATCAAGAAAAATTTCCATCCGAACCACTTTTCTACATAGAAACACACATAAGCACCCGATATCAAAACATGCATAGATATTTTGTCAATCGCACTGAAGGACAAGAAAATGTCAGCAACAGAGAAGAGTTTGTTTTAAAGGGCAATTTACAGTGCCCAATCAATCCTTGAAAATTATTGCAAACATAAACTCTCACCCAATCGAAAACTTCACACAAATATTGAACGAGACGTTCGGGTAAGCAAAAGCTCTTCTACCTCTCTTGAAGTTCTATAGTGAAAAATGGGTTGGAGGGGTGGATTCGTTTCTTCCTGCTTTCCATCCAACCATAGTGCATGGTCCTTGGGGATGATATTTACAACCATCGAATGGAAGAATGGTTGATCCGGTTCCTTTCGTGTAACAAAACCTGTGCACACTAACATCCCAAGCCTGTCCCGATAGAAAAATATTGGCAGCCACACCACTACCATTCCGAGAGGGTTTAAAGAAAATCTCTCCAGTTACGGAAGTGCATTAACATGCTTCCGGTTTGTTCACTCGATTGTTGGTGTTGTTGTTGTTGTTGCCACTGCTGTTATAGTGATCGGTGTAGCTTCGAATCCTAAAAGTTCGGTGGTGGTAACTACGTAAAAGTTGCCA
Source organism: Uranotaenia lowii (assembly GCF_029784155.1). Taxonomy (NCBI): domain Eukaryota; kingdom Metazoa; phylum Arthropoda; class Insecta; order Diptera; family Culicidae; genus Uranotaenia; species Uranotaenia lowii. The sequence continues at coordinate 282,786,697 of NC_073692.1, read as the reverse complement.
TTTCCTGTGCCTCTCCCCTAAGGCCAAAACCTCTCAGGCAGCAGGAGTGCAAAAGGGGTCGATTCGGTTGGTCAAAGCTTGTGAAGGATCGAACGAAAATGCATCCTCGGTTGGTTGGTTAGTTTGGTTTTCGGGCAATGTTGTAGTGTGTAGTTTTTTTTGCTCCCCTGAAGGAAAGTTTTTTCCTCCCGTCATTGAAAACACTTGAACAACATTGGATAATTTCGCCTTGAGAGGTTTGGAATTGATTACACGTGGGAGGAGAATTTATTTTGTGAGACGTATCGCTAGTGGTACGTTCACTGAATTGAAGCGTTTTCAGCCTGCATTTGGTCTATTTGGTTTGGTTTCTGATTCAAAAATATTAGTTTTAATGTATGAATGGTTAAACACCAATGCATTCAAGGGTCATTTATAGTATAATCTGACATTTACGGATTATATCCGATACATGAATATTAATTTCATCACTCAATTTTGAAAGTCTGTAAAATCTGGGCACTCTGAGCAGAAATCTGGGCAAAATCTGTATCTGATCAATATCTGGACAAAGGGTCAAAAGTCTGTGTTTTACAGATAAATTTGGGCACCTGGCAACCCAGTTTGTGCGTGTAATAGAGTTGTTTTTGACATTCCTCACGCACATTAACTGGCGTCCCATTGGCGTGTACGGACGAGAACGGGACAATTATCCTCCAAAAATTCCAGTGCAAAAATTTTGCAGCCGGCCAACGAACACGGTCGTAATTTGAGGCTAATGTTCCCAAAATGAAAAAGTGTTAGTGAAACGCCCTTAATTGTGACACGAATAGTACTGGCGGCAAATAGGACTATAGCTCTAACACACTCTAATACACAATACTAATTCTCCTTGACTCAGATTTGAAGGAAATCAATTCAAAATGTGCCAAAACTGGAAAAACTCAAATTTTGATTAGGGCTGCAAAATTCAGAAATAAATTGTAGGTGTTTTCTAAAATTCTGAGTTATTTTCAATCAGGCATTTCAATGGAGCGTTTGAACGGTCTGAGCCAAAACAACTAAGAATTTTATTAAATTTTGACATGGATTCGAAAGGGATGATTTTTTTTTGAAGGGAAATTTTTGATGAATTATAACAAACTTAAAGAACATAAAAAACGTTTATTACTCGACGCATTTTTTTTTTCACCGGCGTCAGCGAGAGGTTATCAGCATTTTTCTGTTGGAATATCGTTCTCCTCATGCAAACAAAGGAACACGGAGAAAAAAGACCACAGTTGTTCTTATTATTTCAGCTGGTTATACCAATCATTTAAGCGTAGTTGATTTTTTCACATCCAACTATAAATATAATAGACTCAACTACAAACTGAAGATTGACTTTACGCAATCAACTATGAATATAATAGAGAAAAACGGTTATGATTCAATTGTCAATATGATAGATTCAACTACATTTGTATGATTGATTTTAGGCATTCAACTATAATTATAATGGATTCAACTATACCTTCTTGACTGACGTCTTACATTTAACTATAAATACGATAGATTCAATTGTGGTGGTATAATTGATTCTACTGTAAATATGGTAAATTCGACTACAATTTTATGATTGATTTTAGTTATTCAACTATAAATATAATAGATTCAACTATACTCTTCTGGTTGACCTCTAACATGTAATTATAAATACGATAGAATCAATTGTAGGAACCCAGGAAACCAGCATTGGTTAGTCAACGTATGATAGATTGATGTGATGATATTGAGTGTATTTTCCTCCCACAAGGTCAATCTTCGCCGGGTGCAGAAGCATGGACTTCTGATGACGTCTTCCGGAACCGACTAGTTAAGACGCACAATTTGCTGGGCAACCATGCATCAAGATGCAAAAAGAACAACCAGAACGTGGATATCGGGATTTCCGGTCAGTTTTCTAGCATCGTGACGGGTTAAACGAGCTAGATGCAAAATGCAGAAATAATAAATTAAAAGAAAATGAAACGTAGCCATCAAATTATTCTGAAAATAAACATCTTAAGATATAACTTCCAATATAAAAAGAATTTTAATTTACAATATCTTCAGTTGACGTCATTGAATCAATCATACAAAAATAATTTAAACTATCATGTTTATAATGAAATCAATCATATTATTAAAGTTCATTCTATCATATCCATAGTTAAATCAATCATATTATTAAAGTTGAATCTATCATATTTATAATCAAAAAAATCATATTATTAAATTTGAATGTTCTATGATTATTGTTGAATGTAAGACATCAGGCGTACATTATTGTTGAATCTATTATTTTAATAGTTGAATGCACAAAATCAATTAAACAACTACAGATGAATTATATTTTCAATGCAGTTGAAATCCGAAGTTTTCGCGCTGGTGATTGGCAACCTTGCAAACCAGCGACGATGAAAAATTCACCAAACACCGCGGCAATTGGCAACTCTTTCTTTTGTTTGATTCCGACGCTTGGAAGATGTTTGATAGATGTCTGGTCAACATGCAGTATCGCCAGTGATATCGCCGTCGCTGATGTTGACAAAAACTCCGGTTTGGGTGTTCGGCGAAAATATATATTGTTGATTGTACGAAATCAATCTGATTGTTTATTATACGTAGCAATCAGTATATGTATAATTGAATATTGTTGGAAATACAGTTGGAAATACAGTAGTTTCTCGATTTTATCACTATTCGATTTTATCAATACTCGCCAAATTCACGCTCGATTTTATCACGGTTATTGTTTCGATTTTATCACGATTTTTAAGAAATCATTCAGAAACCATTACCAGGTCCTTAATTTTCATTCAAAAGCATAGAGCGTTTTTGTTTATGATATTTTTTATGGTTTATGTTATAGTATATAGGTATCTAATAATATGAAAATGCCATTGAACTGCTTATTTTATCTGTATAGTGTTTAAAATCGTCAATTGGATTTTAAAAACGCTTGTAATAATCGACACAAGTATTTTAACGTCACGCTGATGCTAGTTTTGTTACTTGGGTTGGTTAGTCGCTTTAAAAAATTTAACTTTTTTGGTTATGCGAATCATATAAAAATGTAAGTGATTTTAAGCGTTTTTTAAAAGAGATAAGTGTCTCTGATTTTTTGTTGAACTTGTTTATTTTAAAGGGTGGCGTGTGTAATTCTTATTGGATAGCCTTTAGTATTGTCTGAATGGATAATTTTGGAAGAATAAAATGAAATTCTGCTAGTTTTGTCTGAAAATATGAGTAAGATTTCTGTTTTTCTACGTATAAAGACAAAAGATTATCTACCCATAAAGCATATTTCAAGAAACACACTGAAATAGTCTAAGTTGAGCAAATCTTAAAATATTTTTCGAATAAATATACTTTTTAGTTCATCAAAGGTGTTAAGATTAAAATATTGAAATTTGAAATAAGCAGAAACAAATTTTTTGATGCTAATTTTTTTGAACTTTTTTTTTTAAAATCGAAATAAGAGATAACGACTGTTAAATTTCCACCAAAACAAAATAATTCACTTTAATTAGATGCAGACTATCAAATGGATATACAACATGGTTTTATTTCAAGAAAAAGCCTAAAAATTTGCTTTAGGGAAGAAAAATTTGAACTGAAAACGATCCTTTTTGCTTAGTAATCTTTGATAATTACGCCTTATGGCCAAAATTTATTGATACAAAACGTTTCCACTACTGAAAATATTATAAATTATTGATTAAAGACAGTAAAAATACTTTTTTCCACTTCAATTTTTAGTTTCGCCAAATTCACGGTTTCGCCATATTCACGGTGAAATTTTTTTTGACCGTGATAAAATCGAAAAACTACTGTACCATACTTTTTTCCGTGACGCCCCGCTAAGTTTGGACGTGCAGTAAGCTAGCAGTGCCTGTTTGATTTGGCTGCTCTCGCAGATTTCGAATAGTGCCAGATTACCAAAGTGCCTGATTTTTTAGGATTTGCATGCTCAGTCTGACAACCTGATCAGCCATTGAATTTCCTTGATTTTTGAAAATAAGCCTGATTTTGCCTGATTTTTGCGAATGTAGTGAAAAATTAGTAGTAAGGAACTTATTTAAAAAACTTATTTAAAAATGGAATTAATGGGAATCTTTCAATTGCTTAGATTCAGTAGAATTATCTAACCAAGTAGGCGCACAACATATATTAGAGTGAAAATGTGGAGCTATGACCAAACAAAGGTAAACTTTGAGCGCAATTTCCTTTTAAAAAAACGAACACAAACACAAACAGGATCTCAATGAAACTTGATGTTTCCTCGAAGAGATTCCTTATTCTTAACTCTAAGCGCACATCTTTCGATGATATGATTGCAAGTATATGACGAACGCTAAAACCACCAACCCACAGAAAGCGTACTTTGTATGATGCCGTGACCGGGATTCGATCTCATGCCCGCTAGCTTAGAAGACTTGAAGGCTACCCTCTACGCAACGGGCTGCGGTAAATTTCCTTTACTTCAACGTTGCCTGATTTTGCCTAATTTTTATTTCACCAGTTCCCCGGACGTAAATAATGCATTAGTACAGCTATACGCTAAATTGGCCAGATGCACACAAAGGAGATATTGACCAGTTTGCTTCTCGCCCAAAAATTTCTCAAGCAGATTGCGGTCTACCGACTGTTTACCGCGCGAAACATTTTATCCTTAATGGACCATGTCCACAAAAATTAGGTTGTGACTAGGAATCAAAAAGTAGTTTATAGGCGGCATTAAGGACAGTGATCGCTCGGTAATTCTCACAGTCCAATTTGTCGCCCTTCTTGTAGATGGGGTATATTACCCCTACTTCCACTCCTCCGCTAGGTGTTTTGTGTCCCAGATCCGGACCATCAACCGGTGTTGGCAATCGGCCAACTGATCCGGGCCCATTTTGATAGGATCAGCTGCGATGCCATCATTGCGAATGGCTTCCTTAACTTCGCTCATCGTTGGTAGTGGCTCCTCTACGTTGTTGGCTACGCCGGCGATGTGCTTTCCCCACCTTCTTGGTGTCCTGCATGTGCCCCGGTCAGGTGCTCATCGAAGTGCTACTTCCACCTTTTGACCACCTCGCGATTGTCCGTCAGAATGCCGGCACATTTCGGCTTGCTGCACGAAGCCTTTGCGGGATGCGTTTAGTTTCTGATAGAACTATGTACCAAGTTTCTTGGAAACGATGCAGCAGCTCCAGCTTATCGAGCTCCTCCTCCTCCAGGCGGCGCTTTTTCTTTTGGAAAATTTGAACTCGGTGCCTCTTCGCTGTCGGTGTTTTCCACGTTTCGACGTGTGCTTCTTAGCACTAATGCCGCCCGCGTTGCGCTCTCTTCGTCTATCACTGTCCTACGCTTCTCGTCGAACCGATCATTTCGCCGTGTTCGTTCTACATGCCCGATGATGTTCTCCGCAACGCTGTTGATGGTATCCCATCAGTCAGGCTGCTTCAGTCGTGCGATATTTAACCAAGGTGGCTGTCGGTTTAGTATGTTATTCACTACGGAAGGTTTTGGGCGGATCTCAACCATCAACAAATAGTGGTTTGACTCGATGATGCGCCTCGACAGGATCTGATGTCCATGATGTTCGAGAAGTGCCGGCAATGTATCAAAACATGCGCGATCTTTTATTGCGTTTGGTACGGTGATCTCTAGGTGTTCTTGTGGAGAAGGCGATGCTAGGAAAAGGTACTGAGTACGGCCATTCGTTTGAAGGCGGTGAAATCTATGAGTTTTAGGCCGTTTTCGTTGGTCAGCTGGTGCGGGCTGAATTTTCAAATTGTCGGTTTTGTGAGTTTTTGTTATACCAGTGCTACTATTTCTGATAGGTAACCGAAAACTTTCAATATAGATTCCTATAATCCTTCCACCAAGTCAATGGCGCGTTAACATCTGTTTCAACTATCTTGCTGAGAAAATTATTCACACAGTTTCATTCCACAATCGGCTCGCAAACAATAAACACACGACCCACACTCGAGCCCGTGCGCGCCACTTGGTGACGAAAAGAGAGCCACCGCGCGCTGCTTTGTGAGCCGCTGTGTGCTGTCCTGTGAGGACGCGCAGTGAGCCAGCCGTGCGTGTCTGACTCGGCTGCTCTTGCAGATTTCAAATAGTGCAACTCGTCGACGAGAACGAGTGGAAAGGATTGAGCGAGAGTGCGCCAACGGCCAGAACGCAAACGATGAAAAGTGTCCTTCGAGAAAATTGGTTTGCGTGTGCTGCGCTTGGCTATATGAGTGCGTTTTGTTGAACCCCGCTTGAAAAAGCACTAGAAAGGTACTTTACTTTCATTTAAAATTATGCTGAATTAAATACTTCTTGAACATTCATGCGAAAATAAAATTTATATCCCTCAAGCTGAACTGAACTCAAACCGTTCTATTTACGATGTGAGATTGAGAATTGTTTGTTTACGATCGTATAAAAGTGATCAGTTTCAAAAAAACGCTAACAAATCAGAGCAAATACGGCGAAGCAGGGGGACAGCTTAAACACATAAAATCGTTTTATGCAATTTGGATCAAGCTTAAGCACACAAAACTAAACGATTCGTCCAATGAATAGTAAACTCATACTGCATCGGAGAAAAAAGGAAATCAGTTTCCGTTAATTTCCTGCAACTGAAATAACCGACATTCCCGGTGTCTCATATGCATGCATAGCATTAGTCGGTTGGAATTGCATTTGATTTTCTGCATTTTTTTTTTCATTTTATTTCTTCACCCGCTCGAAAGTGCTTGGATGAAATAAAGGAGAGAAAAAAAAAATCTCTTCACCAAGACTGTAGGGGCAGGAAAAAAGAATCCTTACACCGGTAATGGATCTGATCCTCTAGCTTCATTCATCTGATTCCTTCCGAGTGCTTGCTGGAGATGGACTTTTCCCGGAGACGCTGCCTGGTCATATGTGAGAAGGTTCTGTGCAAGTTTTTTGAAGAAAAAATTCCTAAAAAAGATTTTTTTTATCCTTCTAAACTTTTTCTTTTGAACTAGATAGCAAACCGAATAGGTTCGAAAGCGTTCAAAAACCTATGAATTTTGAAGTTTACCTGATTTTTTGTTCGTTTTGACCCACCCTAAGACCACAGTGAACAACATCCATCGAGGCTCGCATGAAAGAAAAAAAAAACGAGTGCAAAGTGTTTCTGCTGTAGGGGAAGAGGGGGCATAATGCCCACGTTGAGAAGAAAGCCTTGTTTAAGAATTCATTTGAAAAGATTAACTTTAACTTTCGATTGTGTTTGGAAGTTTGGTTTATTTTTTGTCTAAATCTGATAGTTAGAATAACTGGAAGGTCAAAAAAGGCCACAAATTTAATGAAATTTGAAGAGTAGGTAGAAAATTGGATTTCAGATTCAGTAGGGGCATAATGCGCATATGTGTGTACCCAATCGCGCCGTTTAACGTTTAATAAGTATTTATTGATCCAAGCGCCTCCGAAAGTGTTTGCCAGGTAAAAACACTTCTATTCTACTTCACAGATGGAAAAATGTATTGCTACGCGCAGTGCTGCCAGATATACTGAAATTCTTGTGAATGGTTAATTAAATCTATATCAAATTTAGGAATTTTAAATATATTCGTTTATATTCAAGTTATGTTTTCCAATACAACTTATAAATATCTTTAAAATTGTTGTGATGAAACTGCATATAAATCTAAACAAATATGAAACATGCTTAAAGATAAACGGGCATGGCGCGTTTTGCCCCACCTAGACATGTTTATTAAAAATCGTTCAAAATAACATAAAAAATAATTGAATAAGGAAATTTCTCGTTTTGTGATGATTTTTAAGACCAATGTTCATCATTGTAACAGATGTCAGGTAATTTTTTTGGCGATAGATGCCGTAATTCCTTACGAAAGTCAAGGCACAAATTGCAAGGAATATGGCTTAAAAAATATTTTTGGATTTCTGCAGGGATTTATCGCATATTTAATGCTAATTTTTTGTACAAAAGGTTTCTACTGTTAATTAGAAGGGAATAGCGTACCGAATTCTTAAAATAAGTGTATATCTAGCTAGATATCGCAGTGGGGCGTTTTGCCCACACCGGGCATTATACCCCCAGTTCCCCTATAATTTATTTCAATTGAATCTACATTTTTGCTCTCCGAGCGAGCTGCAGGAAACAGTGCCTGCCGTTTGTGAGTGTGTGTCGAGTGCTATCCGGAATGCAGCAGTCGAGTTGCCGTTCGCTGACGCTGTTCCGCTTACAGATCCCTGGTTGGTCGGTTGGTCCTTGGACTACCAGCTGGCTGGCCATTCTGAGTAGAACAGCAACTAAACTCACCGTACACGAGTTTGTCCTATTGAGAGATTCATACAGTATTTGTCAAATTTAGTAATGAATTTTTAAGTTTTTCAAAAAACAAGTTGAAAATAGGAATTTTTAAAAAGCTTATTAATGATTGGGAGATTTTTTTTATTCTTCAGATCTGGGTCTTCAGATCTTCCCCAGAATTGAAAATTTGATTCATTTTTACGACTTATAAACACTTTTATTTTATCAGATTTTAAAAAAAAAATAATTTTTTGAGATAGATTCGGTTAGATTTTTTTGTAAATAATGAATAACAATATTTCAAAGCTGCATACCTCAATTATTTTGTCATCGGTTATCAAAAAATAGCACATAAAAACGCATTGAAATTTTATCAGTTTTTCAAATAAAGTGTATATAATTTTTGAAATAATTACCTTTAATGTAAAAAAACTGAATAAGCGTTATTGGCGTCTCAACAAACCGTCTGCGTCACCGAATACTCTTCAAAAAAATACTTTTTGAATTTTTTTTTGGCTTTCAGTCAAATTATTTAAGAAAAACAGCGAAAACCAGATAACAAGGAAATCAACAATTCTACATCCAGTATACAAAGCACAGTTGACAGTGACACAGTGTAACTACCGATAGCAGTTAAAAACAAATTGGAATTTACGCTGATGTGGATAATTAAGAAAACAGCACGTTGAGAAGTTGAGACACAACATTTTTTGACAAGAAATAGCACCCTAGTAAGTAAAACAAAAATCATATTACACAATAGACCGAGTCGATTTGGGGTCATTTTTGAATTTCACAAACCCTGGGGTCTAAAAGCTTTGTCTTGGTCTAAAATTCATCCATGATTTTTTGCAGAATTTTTAAGTAACTTAAAACAATTGAATTTATTGTTTAATCAATGCGAAAAGACATACCTCTGTTAAACAGCTAATAACTTTTTTGCTTAATAAAATACGAAGTCCCGGCTTCTACAAAGTTGTTTAGCGGAAAATTTCCTTTGGAAATTTTATAAATTATCACAAAAACCATCAGCTGGCTCGGTTCCACAGAAGAAACAAAAATGATATTGATTTTTCAGTACAAAATATTAAATTTTCCCATACAAACCTAAAAGTTCAAATTTACTCATGTAAACGTTACTTAAAAATTCTGCAAAAAATCATGGATGAGTTTTGGACCAAGACGAAGCTTTTTAGACCCCAGGGTTTTAGAAATTCAAAAATGACCCCAAATCGATTCAGTCTATTACACAACACCTTTTATTGTTACACTCACAAATTACAGTAAAACCCTGAAGAAGGCGAAATACGTTACGCCGAAACGTCGGATGAAATAGGAAAACGCCGTTATTCTAAAAATAAATTTGACTGAAAGCCAAAAAGCATCCAAAATTAACAAATAACAGTCGTGAAAGTTTTATCAAAAATACTATTGTACTTCCCAATTAATTATGTAAATTTATTTGAAGACACCATAGATGGCCAATTACTCCTTAAAGAGTTATTAAGGAAATAATAACAATAAATCTCTTTTTTTTTGCATTGAAAACACACAATGGTCGAACAATGGCACTCACATATGCAGATAGCGAAAAATAACCGAATTATGTAGCTTTGAAATAAAATTATTTTTTATTTACAAATTTTTAATTTTGGGGAAGATCTGAAGACCCCTGGTGCAAATTGTCAGATATTGAAATAATCCCCAGTCAAAACTATTCCTTTATTCTCTTTCACTATATCCACTTATATTCTAGATCAAATTTCATACTTTTTATTATAAACTTTGATTATCAGGGCAAATACATGAATCGTAAATTCTGTTTTGAATACTAGAAATGTTCCACCATTTCTGCCACATAAGCTTTGAAAGAGACACAAGAAAAAGTAAAGATTTCAATTATTCTGTAGAAATAACAAAAAAATGGATACATATTCTGTAAATAGGTGGGGTGCAAAAAGCTCGACTAAGGGGGGATTAGAGTCTAACACTTTAAAAAAATCGATTTTTTTTTATTTTTCATTTTCTTATTGAAAAACATTTTAAGAATGTTGTGTCAAATTTTCAAGTCAATCGAAGCGAAACTGTAGAAATTATAGGCCTTTATCTTCCTCCTCCTCCTTTAAGACAAAACCCTTAATTCCCCCTTGTATTAAAGTGACAAATGATGTGTCTTTTTTATTTCTTCCTGATGATTTTCTCATGCCTTTCTGATGTCTTTGAGTTGTCTTTCTGATGTCTTTTAGATGACTTTTTAATGTCTATCTGTTAACTTTCGGATGCCTTTCTGATGTCTTTTGATGTCTTTCCGATGTCTTTCTGATAACTTTCTGATGATTTTCTGATGATTTTTTGATGTTTTCTGATATCTTTCTGATGAATTCCTGAATTATTTTTGATGTTTTCCTGATGTCTGTCGAATGTATTTATGATACCTTCCTGCTGTCTTTCTGATGTCTTTCTGATGACTTTCTGATTTCTAATTTCTTTCTGATGTTTTTCTGATGCCTTTCTGATGTCTTCTTGATGTCTTTCTGATGTCTTTCTGATGTCTTTCTGATGTTTTCCTAATGTCTCTCTAATGTCTTTCTGATGACTTTCTGATTTCTTTTTGATGTCTTTCTGATGCCCTTTTATGTCTTTTTAATGTCTATCTGATGTCTTTCTAATGTCTTTCTGATGACATTCTGATGACTTTCTGATGTCTTTCTGATGTCTTTCTGATGTCATTCTGATGTCTTTCTGATGTCTTTCTGATGTTTTTCTGATGTCTTTCTGATGTCTTTCTGATGTCTTTCTGATGTCTTTCTGATTACTCGTATGTATTTCTGATGACTTTTTGATGTTTTTCTGTTGCCCATTTGATGTTTTTCTAATGTCTTTCTGATGTCTTTCTGATGTCTTTCTGATGTCTTTCTGATGTCTTTCTGATGACATTCTGATGACTTTATGATGACTTTCTGATGATTTTCTGATGTATTTCTGATGTCTATCTGATGACTTTCTGATGTCTTTCTGATGGCTTTCTGATAAATTTCTGATGTCTTCCTGATATTTTTCTGCTGTCTTTTTTATGTTTTTCTACTGGCTCTCTGATGTCCTTCAGATGACTTTCTAATGTCTTTCTGATGTCCTCCTAAAGTCTTTCTGATGTTTTTCTGATGTCTTTTTGATGCCTTTCTGATGCTTTTTAATGTCTTTCTGATATTAATCTTATGTCTTTTTGACGTCATTCGGATGTCTTTCTGATGTCTTTCTGATGTTTTCTAATATCTTTCAAATAGCCTACTGATGTTTTTTAATGTCTTTCAGATGTTCTTTCGATGAATCTCTGATGGACATTCTGATATCTTTCTGAAGTGTTTCTGATATCTTTCTGATGTCTTTCGTATGTCTTTTTGTTGTCTTTCTGATGTCTTTCTGATGTCTTCTTGATGTCTTTCTGATGTCTTTCTGATGTCTTTCTGATGTCTTTCTGATGTCTTTCTGATGTTTTCCTAATGTCTCTCTAATGTCTTTCTGATGACTTTCTGATTTCTTTTTGATGTCTTTCTGATGCCCTTTTATGTCTTTTTAATGTCTATCTGATGTCTTTCTAATGTCTTTCTGATGACATTCTGATGACTTTCTGATGTCTTTCTGATGTCTTTCTGATGTCATTCTGATGTCTTTCTGATGTCTTTCTGATGTTTTTCTGATGTCTTTCTGATGCCTTTCTGATGTCTTTCTGATGTCTTTCTGATGTCTTTCTGATTACTCGTATGTATTTCTGATGACTTTTTGATGTTTTTCTGTTGCCCATTTGATGTTTTTCTTATGTCTTTCTGATGTCTTTCTGATGTCTTTCTGATGTCTTTCTGATGTCTTTCTGATGTCTTTCTGATGTCTTTCTGATGTCTTTCTGATGACATTCTGATGACTTTATGATGACTTTCTGATGATTTTCTGATGTATTTCTGATGTCTATCTGATGACTTTCTGATGTCTTTCTGATGGCTTTCTGATAAATTTCTGATGTCTTCCTGATATTTTTCTGCTGTCTTTTTTATGTTTTTCTCCTGGCTCTCTGATGTCCTTCAGATGACTTTCTAATGTCTTTCTGATGTCCTCCTAAAGTCTTTCTGATGTCTTTCTGATGTCTTTCTGATGTCTTTCTGATGTCTTTCTGATGTCTTTCTGATGGCTTTCTGATGTCTTTCTGATGACTTTCTGAAGTCTTTCTGATGCCTTTTTGATAACTTTCTAATGACTTTTTTTGACTTTCTGGTGACTTTCTGATGTCTTTCTGATGTCTTTCTGAAGTCTTTTTAATTACTTCCTGCTGTCTTTTTGATGTCTTTCTGATGTTTTCTGATGTCTTTCCAATTTCTTTCTAACGTCTTTCTGATGACAAATTCTATGATTTTTGGCAAAATTCTGGGATCTGCAACGCAGATTCTGTGATGAAAGTTTTGGAAATATTCTTTAATATATAAATTTTTCTGTTATTTCTGCAACCCTTACTAAAATATCAAATGCAAAACTGTGGATCACTTTCTGAGTCAAATTTTGCAAAATTTGTCTTTGAAAAATCTTGCGTGGTAATCCAGAATCAATTCTGAAACCTTTCAATATTGCAGAAAGATTTACGAAAATGATATATAACTTTCTATCGCGAGAATTGGTATCATTATAAAAAATGTATACGATTGGTTCGTGAAGGTGTTACAAAGTTGGAGAATTTTAACAGAAATCCTGAATAAAATCGAACCCGAGAATTTAAGGATCTGAAATTGAGAAGCGTTTCTGAGAAAATTTCACGTAAAGAAATGGGTTTTTTTTCGGAAATTTAATCCTGCTGTTGGATATGTCTCGTGTAATCTGAGTTAAGTGTTATTTGACCCCAATAACCCAAAAATTGGTTTTTTAATTAATATTTATTTATTTATTGTCTTCGAGAACAAATGTTTCGAGCAGACTAATTATAATGATAGTTGCCTTAATCTATTTTTGTACATCTGTTTAGAGATTCCAAAAGCGAAGATGCTTGCACATTGATTGAAGTAGCGGTTGCACGTGTCCAAAGGGTTGTAGAAACCATAAGTAGTCCGATGACCGGGAATCCAGAGGAACTGCTGATGCCGGAGTGACCGTGTAGGGGCGGACAAACTAACATTTTGTAGGAGTTCGCTATTGTCGATGTTCCCGCTCAATATGTCGAATGTGAACAAACACTGTAAAAATTTTCTTCTCCGGGCAAGCGTATCCAAATGTATAAGGTTGCAGCGATGTTCGTATGGAGTAGTGATATCAGGATTCCATCTAAGTTTCCGAAGAGCGAAGCGGATAAAGGCTCGTTGAACACCTTCAATGGATTGACTTAGTGTCGATGTCGGGGCCCAAACAGGAGCTGCGTACTCCAGAATGCTTCTGACAATCGAGCAATACAGCGTTTTGTGGGTGTATACATTGTTGAAATGAGTTGTATTTCGACGAAGGAAACCAAGCATTGCATAAGCCTTTGCAGTTATGGTAGTAATGTGCGTGTGGAATCTCAACCGACTATCAAATGTAACTCCCAGGTCCTTGATTGTTTCAATCCTTTCGAGGGAATGGTTGCTCATAGAGTATTCATAACGAAGTAAGTTGCGTGATCTTGAAAAACTCACTATTTTACATTTTTCAACATTCACCAGCATACCGTTTGTCATGCACCATCTCGTAACAGCGTTCAGATCATTCTGTAGTAAAATATAGTCTAGCGGTGACGTAATTGACCGAAAAAGTTTCAAATCATCTGCGTAGAATAGTTTGTATGAAGTCATTCGATCGCACAAATCGTTCACGAAAAGAATAAATAGTAACGGTCCAAGATGACTGCCTTGTGGTACACCAGACGGTATTTCGAAATTCGAAGAGCAGTAGGAGTTCACTCTGACATAAGCTGTGCGGGAGTTCAAGTACGACGCAAACCAAGTTGTAATCCATTCAGGTAGCCCCAAGCGTCGGAGTTTCTCTATAAGTAACCTATGAGGCACTCGATCAAAGGCTTTAGAGAAATCAATGTATACAACATCTACCTGCTGACGTTTCTCGAGTTTTTGAACATCCTAGTTACATGAGATTTTAAATCCTTCAAATTTCTCAAAACGAACTGAAAGTTTTTAAAATGCACAAAATCATTCAAGAAAAGAACTTTTAAAGCAAGGAATATCTTAAGCAGTGAGATGTTTTACCTTTCTTTCCCCTATTAAACAAGAAACTCGTACGTTTTTGGCAACATCCGATTTTTGCACGGTTTTTTGGAACGACATAGCCTTATATTTTTTTTTTTTATATAACAGGACCAATATAATTTAGACAAACGCCATAAACAAGTTTGAACGTTCTTAAACGGGGATGAAATACAACCAAAATTTTTTTTTCTTATATATAAAGTACTCAAAAATGATGAAAATTATGAAATTTTCATAAAATTTGAAATACAAATGCAAAAAATATGAATTTAACAGAAAAAAAAATTAAAATTCTTCTTTTGTCATCCCACCTCCCCGCCCTTCGATTTCCCCGAAAATTCCGAAGGGGGGAATAAATTAAGGTGTTTTATTACAAAATTATGAATTCTTGGAAAATTCAAATACTTGCTACACCGAAGGTCAAACTGTAGAAGATATGAATTGTATTTAAGATTTTTCAAATTTCGATTTTTCAATTTTGGGATATATAGATTGTGTGCAAGTGTGTTGCATGCAAGCTTTTATCGAATTTGTACCCATTTATTGTAAATTTTGATTTTTTTCTATTATTCTCCCCCCCCCCCCCCCCTTTTAACCTTGAGAGGTACAAATATATTAAATTTATAATAAAATTTGTTTTTTTTTTGTTCAATTTGGCAAATATGATTAATAAATCCGTTCAAAATCCGGGTTCAATGACATTCAGGCACCCGGGCCAGGGACCGGGCTTTTCCCAAATTTTGTTTTAGATATCCGGGCGAACCCGGATAAAATCGGGCAATCTGTCAAGCTTATCCTATAACATTTTATAAATCTTCATGAATCTTTCACGTCAACACATTTTTATGTTTCTAAAAAAAAATATTATACTTATTTTGATCAGATGCAGTTTCACGAAGCTATGATTGGCTTCTGGGCAACAAAGGCCAATAAAACTTTACTCAGAAATCTCCAGTCTAATCCAACGGCAGATTTATATTTCTGAGATAATCCACGCAAGTATTATTTCAGGTTCTCAAACCTTCTGCTACAATTTTTTTTAAGAATTTCATGCGAGATTTGAATCGGAATTTTCCTATCATATTGTAAATTAGCTTACGTAAGAATTATTTTCAATCATTATTTATAAATGTTTTTTGTGATCTTAGTTACGAATCTTCTGATTCACAAAAAAATTTCAGCTTATTTTAAATTGTTGATAAAAACCAATAACCCGACAGTACACTGAGGTTTTTTTTTACGCGGTTTTTTTTTACACGGTTTTTTTTTACGCGGCTTTTTTTACGCGGATTTTCGAATTAACGCGGTTTTTTTTTACGCGGATTTTCGAATTAACGCGGTTTTTTTTACGCGGATTTTCGAATTAACGCGGTTTTTCAGAGAAAATATTCTAAGACTTTTTCAAAGGAAAACACTTAGAATCTTTTTGTAGTTGGGAAAATCTTAGCTCTGAGACTAAGAACGTGATACATGAGATCTATGACCTGAGACCTGAGACTTGAGACCTGAGACCTGAGACCTGAGACCTGAGACCTGAGACATGAGACCTGAGATTTGAGACCTGAAATATGAGACTCGGGATCTGAGACACGAGACATGAGACATGAGACCTGAGACTTGAGACCTGAGACATGAGACCTGAGACATGAGACATAAGACCTAAGACATGAGACCTGAGACATGAGACCTGAGACATGAGACCTGAGACATGAGACATGAGACCTGAGACCTGAGACCTGAGACCTGAGACATGAGACCTGAGACATGAGACATGAGACCTGAGACCTGAGACATGAGACATGAGACATGAGACATGAGACCTGAGACACGAGACATGAGACCTGAGACATGGAACATGAGACCTGAGACATGAAACCTGAGACATGAAACCGAAGACCTGAGACATGTAACATGAGACCTGAGACATGAGACGATCTGAATTCCACACTGTCAAATAAGCCTCACTATATTCTACTATTCTATTAATCTAATTGATTTTGTTTTTTATCTTAAAAATAAACTATCATTGTACGCAAATTTTTAAATAATCATGGTTCTTACGCGTTTTTTTAGTAACGTGCTGTTTTGTTTGAATTTTTTAATTAAAATGGATTTTTTACGTGGATTTTCGAATTAACGAGGTTTTTTTTTACGCGGATTTTCGAATTAACGCGGTTTTTTTTTACGCGGATTTTCCAATTAACGCGGTTTTTTTTACGCGGATTTTCGAATTAACGCGGTTTTTTTTTACGCGGTTTTTTTTTACGCGGGACGAAATACCGCGTAAAAAAAAACCTCAGTGTACTGTTAATTATCCGGCCTCGAGATTGAAGGACCGGAGGATATTTTCACTAGAATGGCTACGAATGTATGGCGGGCGCGCCTTGGCGTGATGAATTCGAGAAAACGAGAAACGACATCGTATATTTACTTTGTACTTTAGCAGGAATAGCTCCGCTGAAAACGAAATGAGAATGAGTTTTGGATGATGGCAAAATAAAAACGCTCAATCACTCTGGGGCCATATGTCCAACATCACGGCGCATCGCTTCCTCGCCCCCGCACAAAAGCTTTCCCACGTCTACGGTACGGCGGTGGTGCAACACTTTCTTCCATTCACAAGATATTCAAGGTTACATCAACTGGCTGGAGGCGAAAGGTCATAGTTTTTACACTTTTTTTTGCGCCTTTCTGTAGCGTGGAGCTGAGTTGAAAACATGACGCTTTCTAGGGCAGTGCTGTTTACCGGGTGCTTTGCTGAATTGATTGAAACAAAAAATAAATTGCCATCCGGTTGGCTCGGAACCGATTTAAGATGCACGTGATTCAAGTCTAAGTGCTTCCGGGTACGGAGTGTCGGTTGTTGGATCTATTTCCGGATTGCCAACATCTGTCTGTGTTTTGTAAACTGAGATGTTTATGGCTTGTTTTCTAGATATACTTTTCTTATTTGATACATGAAGATACATAATCAAGTAGTAATAAAACGCGATATTAACAAATGTTATTTTGTTTCCTACTTCCAGATGCTGCCGTTGCATAACATGAGCTAACGCTAGCCGAAAATGGTCCCAGGCGTGGGCGGAGTGTCACGAGCGCGGTTATTCATCTTACTTCTGGTTGGCCTATCGGAAGTGGTAACTCGCGCTCTAGGCGACCCCGCTCCAGCAGCAGCATCATCGGCAGATGTTCTCGTTGTTGACGATCAGCAACAGCTGCAGCTGCTACAACTACAGGATGAAGGATCCTCCTTCGCTAAGGCCAAACGTTACAGCTTCCAGTTTGCGCACGCGATCTACAATGTCTCGATACCGGAGAATAGCGTGGGAAAGACGTATGCCGTGCAGCCTCCGAATGAGGATCGAATGGGAATTTACGTGACACCGGAGATGGACGTCAAGTACAAGATCGTAAATGGCGATAAAGATAAATTCTTCAAGGCTGAGGAACGACTGGTGGGAGATTTCGCCTTCTTGGCGATCCGATTACGCACAAGCAATGTGGTGCTGAACCGAGAGAAAGGAGACAGCTACCGGTTGGAGGTCAAAGCTACTGCCACCAAGCGGGAAGGGAAGAATCGGATACCACTCGAAGCAGATACAATCATCGATGTTAAAGTGTTGGACACAAACGATCTCAGTCCGCTGTTCTATCCTACCGAGTATTCCGTGACAATCCCCGAAGACACTCCACTGCATAAAAGCATTCTCCGGGTAATAGCCGAAGACGCTGACCTTGGACTCAACGGTGAGATCTACTACAGCATTTTGGATGAAACGGAACAATTCGCCGTGCATCCAACAACGGGAGTGATCACGCTGACGAGGCCACTCAAATTCACCGAACGGTCACTCCACGAGCTAACAGTGACGGCAAATGACCGAGGAATTGGTTCCACAAGCCGAAGCCAGACCAGCAAGGCTCGAGTTAAAATTAAAATTCTACAGGTAGGTCAATTGCTTTCATATTACTCCCCGAAACGACTAGTGGGACATGCAACTTCATTTTTTTGTTATTTAAATCTTTTAAAACGACCAAACCCCGACCAATCCCCACCAACAGCAGCACCACCTCCAAATCCCAAACATGCCAATCCCGAAACCCAACTATGTTTATATTATGCTAGTGTAGTGGGACAACGGCATCGAAACGTTTATTAACGGCGCCATATATCATGGCAATAAACTAAGGATTTTTTCCGCACCCAACTCAATTGCTATTATTTATGACACACACCACGGAGTTTGGCCCGATGCTCGAAGCTCGAAGGGCCGCTCGCTATGCATGTATGGACTCGGTATCGAGGTCCGGAACTTCGTTGGGATTGCTGTAATAATTTCCACCTATCTTATGCATATGAATGAGAACGGAACCGAACTGTTTCCAGGCCAGCGGGCGGCTGCGAAGCACCTCCGGGGATATATTCCGGTGCACACATTTTGGCGCCCCGCGAACGGCGGTGTTTTCCATTTCCGGTTCCAAATATATTTGAAATAAAAACAAACCGAAGAAAGTAACGTAAAAAGAGTCCCGTGTCAAACCCGCGCGGGAGCATCTATGCTTTATAATTCGCCGGGCAGAACACCTACCAATTTTCTCTCTAATTAAACAATTCCAAATGTGCCGAATTGGATGACATTTTTCATTCATATTTGTGGATGCCCCGAAGCTAACGATTATTCGGGCAAATTGCAGTTTTACTACAAACGGACGGTGTGCTGATTATTATTTTCATAAAGTGCTGCAGTACGAAATTGTCGCTATTATAAGTACTTATAGCCTTGGTTCGGAAAATGAATCATGTCCGACGGCAATTGTTGATATATGGACGACTTGTACACTGGCAAGCGTTGAAGAACGAAATTATATGTATTTGACCAATTTTATCGTGGCTTGAGATCTGAAATATTATGGCTATGAATATCCGTGCCATAGCCTTAAACACTATTCGAACGTCTTTTTCCAAACAGGAACAACCTGTCGAGATCTTCTCGGCAAAAATGGACTATTTGAAATGTATGTTGACAAAAAAAAAACTTAAGTATTTTAAAATAAGAATCAAACATGTTTGTTGGTTTGTTTACCTCGTTTGAAATACATAAACATTTTGTTCAATGCGGAGGATGCGTCCCCGGTTTACTTAATACCCAAGACTTGCGTTCAAAGATCTAAACCGTGCCTACAAGACCGAAAAGATTATGAGGTGATTTCATAATACTCTACCGCTCTACTAAATGAATTAAAAAAAAATCGAAAATTTTCTGTATAAAAAGTTGTATTTACTTGTGACTTAGGAGTTTGTGTCGAGTATTAGTTTGACGAATTTTACGCCAAATCAACACGAAATTGGAATGACCCTCTCAGAATTCAATGAAACAAAAAAGTAGGCATAAAATCGTACCTAGTAAAGCAACTTGGTATAGGGGAAAGGTTTCCTAAATGGGCCTTCGGCCGTTTGAAGATATAGCCGACAAGACAACATCTAATCAATGCATTTTGCATGCTTTGAACATAAGGCAAGAAAGAATTTTATGAATAAACCAACTAAAAAAAAATATTAAAAATTTATACAGGGTTTTGATACCTTTTGATGTAATATTTTGACTTTTAAAAATTATACGTAAAAAAGCTCAAAACAAAAGTTGGTTGGTTTTTGTTTCTTATTCAAATGAATTAAAAAAGTTTAAGAAATTTAAGGTTTTACGATGGTTTTTTCATGATTGGAAAGTGGAATAAAAGAGTGTTTTTGTGTGCCCTCATCATGTTTGTAAAATGCCTCTATCCGTAAATAACAGGTTAAATAGAATAAATATATGATTTATATCAACAAAACTTTGAACCCACGCTTTTATAAACATCTGAAGAGAGAATTGAAGATCTTAAAACAGATTTGATAAAGTTTTTCTTATGGATAAACTGCCTCCATAGTATGGCAACCCTAACTTTTGATTTATTCTATAAAATAATACATTACAAAAAAATTATGTATTTTTTTTATGAAACTTCAGTCTTTTCGTATGAAAGTAAACAGTTTCTAGTATTTCCAATAAAATTATACGGAAAAATAACCAAAAAACAGAAATTTTGCTTAAAACATAAATAGGCGTATTTAGAAGGCGCGGTTTGAGATTCGGCAATTTTGACAACAGTTATAACTAAATCGAAAACTGAAGGAGATTTCAACATTAAAATTACTTCAATGTATAGAAAAAAGATGTCTGCTCATGTTCTTATAGTTTTTGTACAAATATTCGATGTTATATTAGGTTTATTCAGTATTCTGCTTAATAGGCGCATATAACCGGAGAGGGCTCCTACTTCTTTTTCCGATAATTATCTTGACTTTTCAGGAAAAAACTTTATAAACATTTTTGGCTCTAATATAACAATTCCTACAGAGATGTGTTTCATGAGAGAGTTTTGAAAAAGTAAAATGTTTTGTCATTCTTTAAAGTATACCACTAAAAGCGTTACAAGGACCTTTTCCGTGTGGAGTCGCAAAGAAAACATTTGTTTTTCGTTTTTCATAGAACAAAAAAAAATCATAGAAAATTTTTTGTTGGAGAAACTTTTCTCTCATTAGACTGCTCGTTTTGCGATGTTCAGAAGAGCTATAGACCATATTATTTCCCACCACCACAAAAAAAAATCATCGGATTCTAAGATGGCCATTTTTAATAGACTTAATGTTTTTAATTTGAATTTTTTCCAGTGTAGGATTTTCATTTACTTTTTCATCAATTATAACAATCGAAGCTGTTATTTCTTCGAAATCAGTACAATCAATTCATCGAATCTTTTTTGAATTAAAGGTTGGAAATCTACTCTGAATAATTCCATGATTAAAAAAATCACGAACAAGTTTTTGTTGGTGGTGTTTTATTGGAAAATTGAGTTTAGTTTTAAAAATGCATTTTTCTAAAACACTCCCGTTGACCACATATGTGTAGGATTTGTAATTTCACGAGATGCAAATTTTCATAAAAAAGGCCCTGAAACTTTTGGCCCTTTTCAAATGTTAGTCTTGATCCACACAAAGTTTCATTAAATAATGAGAGAGTCATGACTCATGCCAGATAGGGGAACATACCCTATTATGCGCCACCTAAGCGAATCGCTGATTTTCTATGTATTCCACGTACAAATTGTGTTAAAAATCGGTGCAATCGTTCAAGAAAATTGTTTTCTACAAATGCCTATGATTTTTTATTACTCATATTGCTATAGTTGCTTCAAAAACTTGATTTTTAACAACCTTATTCAAAGCCACAGAACAAAACTGTGTTGCAAATACGCACCGCTGTGTATTCAAAACTCGCCTACTAGCCGAGCACACCCGAAAGCAGCCGAAGACCGAAAACACACTAATACTTACAGACACACTGAAAAGAAAATAAAAATGGACTAATCAAAATTTAAAAAAAGTTGATTGTTGAGTTGAGCTGAATTAACGCTCAAAATAAGGTTTCAGACTTTTTGTTAATTTTCAATGAAAATTTGCCTTTTTGAAAAATTAATTCTATTTTAAGCCTACTACGATTGGCGCGTTATAACGAGCACATGGGCCATGATAGAGCATACTCATTAAAAGCATACCTTAGCGAGTTTGGTATGATTTTTTAGCATTAAATCATAGTTTAGATTCTCCTCTATCGATGTGTCAGAAAATATTGTCTTATTCGTTTTTCTCTGTTTGGTGACACCTTATTGAAAGTGTTTTAAAATTTAGATCGAAATGAAGAAAAACCTAAATTGTGAAATTATCACGACACAGGAGCATTTTAAGGAAAAAATCATACTTGCCATGACCAATCACTGCATTTAAAACAGATTGGTAATATTTTGCAGGCTTAAAATGTTCTAGATTCTTTAAAACAAGGGTGGCGCGTATTAGCCACATGGGGCGTTATATGAACTTTTCCTCTGCTGTGTCGAGTTGGCGCGAAATCCGCCAACAATTTACTGCAAAGTGATTTTTCAAAGCAACACTAACTCGAATCAAGCTATCTCTGAAACACGAGAACAATTTCTAATCCTTTATCCACAGAAAACCTTTTTTTTTAAGATTTAGAGTAGTCGACTTTATTCGAGTATTAATTCTGTACTGTACCTCAATATATGTGTGTTATTGGACTTAGTAGATTTAGGGTCATTTTTGAATTTCTTGAACCCTGGGGTCTTAAAGCTTCGATTTGGTTCAAAACTCATCCATATTTTTTTTGACGTAGAATTACGTCTTACGGCAACACTATAGGGGGGCAAATTGAAATTCGCGAACCGGTCTCGCGTCACGAAAAACGCCTCTTTCAAAGACATCTCTCTTAAAAGACATACCAAGCCTGCTCAACGTTGATTAGCTATTCGAAAATGGAAAAAAAATTAGACGCCCCGCCCCTTCATGAGTTTTGTTATTTCCATCCTACGAAAGGTATAAAACAAGGGGTCAACTGACGGTTTGGTTCATTGTATCAGAGAAATTGAAACTAGTGACACGGGCAGTAGCAGAGCTGACCAACAGCGGCGGAAGCAAGTTGTGTTGTGACAGCTCAGAACCTCACTAACCCACCTCACTAACCCAACACACACACACACACACACACACACACACACACACACACACACACACACACACACACACACACACACACACACACACACACACACACACACACACACACTCACACTCACACTCACACTCACACTCACACTCACACTCACACACACACACACACACACCCGCCCTTTACCACCTTCACCCACCACACTCCCCATCCCCACCCTTCGCTAAACACCCACCATCGCACACCACCCGCACGTAACACACCACCCGCACGTAACACACCACTCGCCCATCAAATACCACCGCCACCCATCCATCACACACCACCCACCCATCGCACACCACAGCTCATCACACATCACCCACCTATCAAACACCACCCACTCATTACACCCCACCCACCCATCACACACCACCCACCCATCACACACCACCCACCCATCACGCACCACCAACACAACGCACTCGTCATCCACCTATTGTAAAAGAAAAGTCAAGCGCAACTCTCTTTAAGATTTTGGCCCTGAAAAGGGCCTTTTTTTGTTATTTGTAGATATGAAAACATGGTCAATCTTTTTTTTTTTTTTCAGGGATTTTCATCCTGTTGGATGTCATGGTCAATCTAACGCTTCCTCGGGAATCTCGTGTTTAAGCAACAGTTCAAGCTAGTGATTGCTATGTGATCTTAAGGGAAATGAAAACATGATACTGATTCCAATCCAACGAGACGCATGAGACTAAAAACAGTTTGAGAGCTTTTGCCCTGAGTCAAGCGTTTAGATCAAAGCAGTCATTGTAGGCTTTTCTCGCAAGCGTTTGATACAAAGCTCATGTGTTTATCACATTATTTGCATAACTGCCGGGCGCATAATTTCGACGACATCGGCCTTGTTTCTGCTTATACTTATATTTAATTCGCCTTTTGTTATGCAGTTGAAAAAGCTGCATACTATCTTTATGGGTCGATTTAGACCATTAATAGTTATTAAAACGACAATTTATGGAAAAATAATTTTTTTCGAAGTTAAGTTCCTTTAAAAAATTCGACATACTTTATTCTAGAATGCTTATTTGAAACGAAAAACACATTGACTCGGGATAGGCTGTAGTAATTCTACGTGAACTTCTCGGTCGTTTCATATATACAACCACTGTAACTTTTTTCATTAATTTACAATAACCTTTCCTGAGCTAATTTTATATTTAAGGTTTGCATGGAAAAAAATCAGTATTTTGTACTTAAAAATCCACATCACCTTTATTTCTTTTGTGGAACCAAGCCGGTCCACATCACCTTTATTTCTTTTATGGTGTTTGTGCCGGTTTCTAAATTCTACAAAGGGAATTTTTCGCTGAACAATTATGTCGAAAATTTCATCGTTTTTCATTAGCCAAAAAAGTTTTCAGCTGTTTAGCAGAAAAATGGCTTCTGGCATTGAAAAACGATTAATTAAGCTGAAATCACTGTTGGTCAGAGCACAGAGCACAGAGCTCATACGACCTATAGAAAACTGACTGAAACTTAGTCAGCTTTGTTTTGACAGTTCTCTTTAATGTGTTTGGAGACATCTGATGGCTCAGCCAAAAAACAAAAAATGGTTCAAAAAGGGTGTTGGAATTTTTACACAACTTTCGTGGGCTAGCTTGTACGTCTGTTCTCTGTGGTCAGAGCTCGAAGAAATCATTTTCGTTGACCGCAGTAGCGCATGAATGAGAGAAAATAAATTTCATCCCCACGTGTTTCGAAAGGCGATGAAATAAATTCATACTAGGGTAGAGGCCCCTAACACAACGGCTTAAGGAAGCGGTTTTCAATATTTCAATAGAATTGCCTTCCATGTTGGTTTAAAACTGATGTTTAGTAATTGAACTATATTTCCAATTCTGTTTTATGAAACTATGTAGGAAATAGATCAATCCATTACGTACTTTTGAGTCAATTTATGATTTATTTTCCTCATTCAAGTTCCTTCATTGTCGTACCAGGTTCCTAATTCCGTCGTACAAGGAGACCGAAATTGTCTCAATTTATTCAACCCTCTTCAGAAACACATTTAAAATTTCGTGAGGAACAAAAATTTGATATGTGATGGTAATGCTTCTAAACAAATTCTACCCGCTCATTTTCACCATCTTTCACTTCTTCTATCCTTCTATCCATCTATATAAAACATTTCATAATCTTTAGATGTCCCTACTAAAAAGGACATCACTTTTCACCGCTAGGCCGATAAATCAAAGTATTTTAACAAATTTTCGTCACAGAATCTGACATTGTTTTCCATGAGCCATTAATAAAAATCTAAATTTCATCCATTCAAACATGTGTTTTTGTGATTTTAGCTAGTAACCCTACATGTATGCAATACCCTTATGCTTATACTTATGTCAGAAAAAAATTTTATTTTTCTGCTTTGCAATTTCTCATAAATTCTCAAAAGCGAATTATTTATGACAATCAAAATTGCCTATAACGTAGTATTAAGATGCTCAATCAACCGGACATTTATCTGCAACCCTAACGAAGGAAAGATTCGTATACGGGAGGAAAATGAATCACAGAATTGCTTCATAAGTCATTTGTTAGGCTTTTCCCTGGAAAAGTAAAAAACCGTTTGCCCCCCACAAAGTATTCAATGCATTCGAAATTCATGGAAACTGAAAAATTCAAATAGTGCACAATTTCCCGAACCAGCACTTTTGTAAGCAGTAGCAAGCAGCAGCATTCATTGCGGCAACGATCGTCGGCGTCGAAGTTGTCGTCGTCGTCGTTTGGCCGTAATGGACCCTGGCTGGATGAATCCTTTTGGCTTCGAAAAAGTCAGGGAATGAATGGAAGTAGGAACTAGTAGGTATAGTAGGTAGTGGTCCTATGAAGTTTCCGTTCGTTAGTACGTTTGAATTCAATTCATTCTATATGCTTCCCTGCACCCTTACACACACTCGAAACGATATGGAAGGGAAAAATTGCGCACCAGAGTAAAATGTGTTGCACCAGCAAATGGGGCCCCAGTTTCAATATATGTAGCTTTTTTCTTCAGATTTGATTTTTTTTCCTCCTTGTTTTGCTTTGTTAGAATGCAGGCTGCTGAATATTTTCCCAAAGCTTTAGAATGCATGCACGGTATGGTGTCACTTTGAAATCAGTTACATTCAAATGTACCCTCGACGGGATGCAGCAGCAGACCAGACGACGTTTGAGTGGCGAAACCACTAAAATGCATCATAAATGGTGAGCCAAATATCAGTGTGGCTTGGTTTTCACTAAAATCTGACGCTAAGCTCGTATGTAACAAACAGATATTGAAATTATTTCGAAAAAGTCTTTTATTTTTTAAATCGCCTGTTTTACAACTGACTGCATAAATCAAAAAGCAACCGACATCTATTTTAGAAGACCATTCACCTGGAAAACTATTCGATACTAGGATAGTTTTCGAAGTTCTTCATTTAAGCCTCACTTGTAGCTCTCTTCTGCAATTCCGATCGAGCGGTTGTCAACGGGAAACCGAAGCGTAATTTTGTGAGGGGACCACCATTTGGGACCACAAGTTTGGAATTTTTGCAAAAAGAAGTGAATACCAACAAATGCAAATTTACGACCAGTCCCGTTTGTTTTGACATCCCCATTCGGAAGGTTGCAGTAATAAGTTGCAGAAAAAGTTGCGAGATAGAAACTCTAATAAGTTGCAGATATGTTGTGCGATTTAAGTCGTACGTATGGAAAATTTAGCAAAACATGTTCTAAGTAGAAGAAGACAAGCTTGTAGACAGTAAACTTGTGGGACTTGACTTTTGATTGACGAAATGAGTTACACAGCAATACATTCCAATAAAAAAAAAGTCCAATACTAACGGCAACCCTATTTCGTTTCCCTTCATTGCAGGTCAATTTATTTGCCCCGGATATCTACGTGCAGGCGCTGCCGGATATTTTGGAAAACTCGAATACCAACATTTTCGGCATCGTCCGGGTCGAAGACAAGGACAAGGGAGTGCACGGGCAAATCAAAAGCCTGGACATAGTCGACGGCGATCCGGATGGGCATTTCCGCATCAAACCGACCGCGCGGCCCGGCGAATTTGTGATTGAGGTGCACCGGCTGCTGGACCGTGAAACTGCCCCGGCCGGGTATAATTTAACACTGCGAGCCGTGGACCGGGGAGTTCCGCCGCGGCAAAGTTACAAAGTGATTCCGGTCCACTTGGCCGATATCAACGATAATGCACCGGTTTTCAACCGGGAGATTTATGAGGTTTCGGTGCCGGAAACTTCACCACCGAACACACCTGTGATAAGACTGAAAGTGACGGATCGGGATGAGGGAAAGAATGCCCAGGTTTTCCTGGAAATTGTGGGCGGAAACGAGGGGGGAGAATTTCGGGTGAATCCGGAAACCGGGATGCTTTATACGGCCGTCCCACTGGATGCGGAGCAGAAAGCTTTTTATACTTTGACGGTATCGGCAATCGACCAGGGAAATACGGGCACGCGAAAACAATCCTCGGCAAAGGTGAAGATCAACGTGCAGGATACGAACGATAACGATCCGATATTCGAAACGAACAATATGACGATTTGGGTGGACGAAAACGAACCCGCGGGAACAACGGTAACGAAAGTGACGGCCCGGGATAAAGATTTCGGAGAGAATGCGTACATATCTTATAGTATAGCGAATTTGAACGATGTCCCGTTCGATATTGACCATTTTTCTGGTGTAGTGAGAACTTCCAAGCTGTTGGATTACGAAAGTATGCGAAGAGAATATATTCTGCGAGTGCGGGCTTCTGATTGGGGACTACCCTACCGAAGGCAAACGGAGATGCAACTTATCATAAAACTGCGAGACGTTAACGACAATCGACCTCAGTTCGAACGAATCGACTGCATAGGACGAATTCCGAGGTACACACCGATCGGTACCGAAATTTTTACGCTTTCAGCACTGGATTTCGATTACGGCAGTGTGATAACGTACCGTATAGTTTCCGGAAATGAAGACACCTGTTTCAATTTGGATCCAGGCACTGGTGTAATATCGATTGTCTGTGATTTGAACGATATCGGTGTTGAGCTGCGAGAAATCAACGTAACAGCTACTGACGGTACCCACTTCGCCGATACGGCACGAATCCAAATCAACTTAGTACGAAACAAACGAAACTTGGGTAGCAATCTCAAAGCCGAAGATGGAGCCACCTTCGAGTGTAGGGAAACAGGTGTCCGTCAAAGGCTAGTAGACATTCAAGCTTCGGCTGAACGGAACAACATGCCTGGCCGAGATGTGTCCAATGGAGACGATTTCGCCATGATGCCTAGTCGCTATGGCGAAAACGTACACGCCCCCGAGTTCGTGGATCTTCCTCTAGAAGTAAAAATAAACGAATCAATCCCTCTTGGAACCACTTTAACCTGGATCAAAGCACGAGATCGGGATTTAGGTTACAACGGTAAACTCGTTTTCGGCATTTCCGGCGGAGACGATGATTCCGTATTCCGCCTGGACCCAGACAACGGAGAGCTCAAAATCATCGGCTATCTGGATCGTGAGCGACGGGACGAATACCTCCTCAACATAACCGTGTACGATTTGGGAAAACCACAGAAAACAATCTCGAAAGTGCTTCCAATAACCATCCTCGACGAAAACGACAACTTCCCTCGGTTCGAAAAATCACTCGCCAGTTTTCGAGTGACGGAAAACGCGCTCAACAACACCATCATCTTCCGGCTCAACGCCACCGATGCCGATCTGGGCAACAATGCCAAAATCACCTACAGCATGGTAACGGACACGAAAGACTTTCGAGTGGATCCGGAAACGGGAGTGCTTTCCGTAATCGCACCACTTGATCGGGAACGTCAAGAGATCTACGAGCTTCGAATCCGAGCAACAGACGGAGGTGGAGATGCAAACACTCCTTCACTCTACTCGGAAGCTCTAGTCCGAGTAACCGTCGACGACATCAATGACAATGCTCCGGAATTCAGCGTCCAAGACCTAACAGTACGCATAAGAGAAGACGTCCCAAAAGGAACCGTCGTAACCGTTGTATCAGCAATTGATCTGGACAGCGGGTCAAGCAGCGAAGTGCAGTACAGTTTCGGTGAAAACGGGGACGGGGAAGGGTCTTTCAAGATCGACAAACAATCCGGCACAATTCGGACGGCCAAGGCGCTAGATTTCGAGGAACGCCAGGTGCACAGTTTAATCGTGAAGGCTATCGATCGGGGAATGCCATCGTTGTCGTCGGAAACCTCGGTGATCGTGGATGTGATCGATGTGAACGAAAATCGGTACCCGCCGCAGTTCGATGATTTTGTGCTAGGCGGGTCAATAACGGAAAATAAGCCGCCGGGGGCACACGTGATGCAAGTGGTAGCCAAGGATTTCGATCCGCCGGGGCCGGATTCCCGGGTCAGCTATTCGATCAAGGGTGGAGACGGATTGGGCATCTTCGCGATCGACAATGAAGGTAAGCGTTTGTTTAACTTGAAATCACAACAACTAAAAGGGAAATCTCATCCTAATCCTAATCCACAAAGAAAGTGGGTTCCAGTGAAATCGTGAACAAAACATGTCAAAACAGATGCCTAGCAGTTTGAAATTGCTTATTTGACATCGAATTATATAGAGGATGATTTTTTTTTAAACGAACACACACATAGAATCTCAGTGAAGCTTTATGTTTCTTTGGAGAGATCTTCTCTTCTTAGCTCTAAGCGTACATCTTTCGAAGTAATGAGTAATGAGCATCCTACAAATGCTAAAGCCACTAGACCACAGTAAGTGAACTATGTATGTCATGACCGAGATTCGATCTCATGAACCTTGACGTAGATGACTTGATCTCTAACCACG
>NC_073692.1:282732596-282756263 GCF_029784155.1 Uranotaenia lowii | reverse complement strand
GACATCTGACGTTATCGCCAGATGTCGCGAGAACTGGCAAATGCAAATTGGGCTTTTCGCACTCCACTTTCTCAACCTGTTGCTCAGCAACCATTAAAATGGAGGGATTTCCTGTGTTGATCTCCTTCAACTTGGTCTTTCCGACATTGACTTTGAGAATTGCTGCCTTGGAGCTTTCGGTGAGGTCGTCGAGTTTGCTCTGCATATCCGGTTGTGTTTAGGCAAGCAAAACAATATCGTCTGCCAGGTAAAGGTCGTTCAGTTGCTTGAAAGTTTCCACGGCAATCCTCGGTTTGGTGCACAGTCGATCGATCCAGACAGAATCTCATCCATTACGATTAAAAGGAGTGTACGTCTCGGTGGTCGAGTGGTGAGCGTGGTAAGACGGCAATCGCTAGGTCCACTGATGGCATGGGTTCGATTCCCATCTCGGTACTGGATGTTAAATGTTAATCTTAAGTTGTCCACGTCATTATTCAGTCTGTTAAGCCTAAATCGGCTAAGACGGTGTATGTCTTTTAAAAAAAGTAGCGGTGATAAGATACATCCTTGTCTCACCCCAGCAGTTACCGGGATTGGATCTGACAAGACACCATCGTGCAAGACCTTGCATGAGAATGCCTCGTACTGTGCTTCGATGAGATGGACTAGTTTCTCTGGGACCCCTCGTCATCTTGGAGCCGCCCAGATGTTTTCATGGTTAAGTCGGTCGAATGCTTTTTCGAAATCACCGAACACCAGCAGAAGAGAGTCCTGGAATTCGTTGATTTGTTCCAGTATGATTCGTAACGTTGTGATTGTGTGCACACTTGATCGTCCGGATCGGAATCCAGCTTGTTTCCGTCGGAGTGTAGCGTCATTTTTCCCCTGGATCCTTTTCATGATCACTTTGCAGAGTACTTTGAGGGTTGTAAAGATCAACGTTATGTTTTCATATGGTTCCGCAGTCACCGCACTCGGTCAGGTCTCCTTTCTTCAGGACCTTTACGAGGATACCCTGCATCCAGTCGGCCGGGAATGTTGCAGTATCCCAGATGTCAGCGAAAAGACGGTGCAACATTTGTGCTGACAGGGCAGGGTCGGCTTTCAGCATTTCAGCAGGGATGCAATCGATCCCAGGTGCTTTGTTGGATTTCATGTTTTTGATTGCCGCTTCTATTTCAGCCAGAAAGGGCACCTCCGAGTTGACGCCATTAATGCGACTTACTGTTGGCGCTTCGAGCTTCGGGTTTTGTTGGCCATCACTATTCCTGACTCGGAAGAGTTGTTCGAAATGCTTAGTCCATCGTTTGAGCTTATCTGTTCGATCGGTCAATAACTGACCTGCTCGGTCTTTTAGCACTATTCTAGCATTAGTCCTTGCACCAATAATGCGGCGAAAATCGGATAGTTATCGGATATCTACATTGGCGGCAGCTCATTCTCTCTCTTCGGCTAAGGAGCATGTCAAATTCATTTTGTCTCGTCTGCAAGCTCTTTTTTCTGCCTTTTCCAGCTCCGCATATCGTAAGCGGGCGGCTGCTTTGGCTGACCCGGTGCAAGCCTGTTCAATTCCGACTTTCGCCTTTCTCCGATCATCGACCATCCTCCAAGTTTCATCCGACATCCATTCACTTCTTCTTCCACAAACTTTAAAAAATAGGCTTTCTTGATTCCACACCACTGTTCTTCGACTGTGCCGTCTGTCGGCAATTCCGAGGCTCGGGATTCTACCTGTTCAACGTATGCCCTTTTCACCTCTGGATTCTCCAAACAGCGGACGTCGTATCGACACCCGACTTTCTCCTCACGTCGTTGGACACACGCAACTCTCAGCCGTATCTCGCCAAGGACGAGGTGATGGTCAGATGCAATGTCTTTGCTTTTTTTGTTTTCGGTTTTAGTCGTTTTACCGTCTTTATGGCATTCGCGACTTTATCAACGTTGCAGTTGGCGGATCGTTATTGAAAAACTATCCGGTACAACTGTGTTCGATGTTTAGTCTTGGGCTCGAACTCACGAACATCGGCTCAGGAGACAACAGACTTGCCAACTGAGCTATATCACAAGCCCTTATGTCTTTGCATCGTTTGTTGCGGACATTAAGAAGGCTCCTTCTCCATTTTCGGCTGATGCAGATGTGGTCAATTTGATTTTTTGTTCAGCCATTTCGGGATACCCAAGTGACCTTATGTGCTGGTCGATTGGGGAAGAGTGATCCACCGCACACCATGTTGTTGTTGCCACAAAATTCTACAAACAACTCTCCGTTTTCGCTAATCTGTCCAAGGCCATGGCGCCCCATGATGCGCTCAAAGTCCTGATTATCGGAGCCAATCTTGGCGTTGAAGTCGCCTAAGTGGATTTGAATGTCATCCTTCGAAATTCTCTCAACCACGCTGTTCAATTGACTGTAAAACTGCTCTTTCTCCTGCATATCGGCAACGTCAGGCGCATAACACTGGACCATTGTAAGGTTTCTAACCCGTGTTCTGAATCTGGCTACGATTATTCTTTCATTTATCGGTTCCCATCTTATGAGGGCCGCATGGGCCTGCGGGCTTAACAGGAAACCAACTCCTTGTTCCCGAGTAGCGTGTTCTCCTCGTATGCCAGAGTAAAGCAGTACTTGCGCAGACTGTGTCTTGTGTTCTCCAGTGTTAAGCCAACGGACTTCGCTCAGTCCCAGAATTTCAAGCTTGAGGCGACTAGCTTCTCTAGTAAGTTGAGACAGCTTGCCTTGTTAGGCAGGGGTAAAACGTTCCAAGTTCCAACTCGTGTCCGTGTTTCCATGCCAAAAGTCGTCGCCAAAGTTCCAGGTTGGTCATTTCTTTCGGTTTCCGTAACAATTTTATAAATCTTTGATTTAAGATTTTTATCGCCGATATAATTATTGGTTATATTATTTTAATGGCATTGCGGCGGATGTAAAACTATCGGCTTAAATATTTATAAGTGAAGAGATTGGCAAGAAGCTTAAACATGAACCGATAGTATGCTCATGTCTAAACTTTTCTTGGTGTGGAGGGGAGATGTGTAGCCGATGATTTCAAGGGCGATAATCTCTCGGCCAATCGACCTTTCACAGTCGGTTCTCTCCCTCCATCGTCCTTTAATGCACGCACACGACGGCTGAGGTGTCGTGTCGTGAGCGGCAGTCAATCGACTTGTGAACTTCAGTGAAAGTGGACGCGTTTCTCCCGTTCAGCCAGTGCAGCACGAAGTCTATGTTTCAAATAGTGTATATGAATTTAAAAGAGTATGTCAAATGAAAAATGACTATTCGGTGGACAGGTGCATTGAATTGGTCAGTAAAATAAAAGCACTTAATTTGAAAAAAATATAAATTTCCGGCTAAACGGGTCAGACCCAGGGTTGTCAACTGTTTCTCGAAAAAGTCTGGAAGATTTTGAAAAAAATGTCTGGAAATGCCTGAAAATGTCTTGTATGCTAAGCGTTGAAGGTGATGACCATTTTTTTTGGTCGCCAGATCTCAATGTTGTAGATAACCACTAATTATATGTTTCTGTCACGTACTCTGTCTGACTCTCAACTGAACATACATCTTCGAAGCATTTCACATTATTAAACGATTTCAAACAAACCAAAAGTCTGGAATTGTCTGGAAGAAATGTCGAAAGTCTGGAAGTCTGGAAACCTGAAAAATTGTCTGGCGAAAGTCCAAAAAGTCTGGAAGATCCAGACAAAATCTGGAAGGTTGATATCACTGGTCAGACCTCACATTCCATGAATTTTACTCTGTTTACTCTCTTTTAATCTGGAATGCTAATGATAGAATCATTGCATTTTCTTTCTCTGTAGACAAATTTCAATCTCTGATTCTTAAATTCACAAGCTAGTAACCTAAAACAAGATCTTAAGTCCAATTTTTTTCATGGTTTTTCTACCTGATAATGAAAACAAACTTCTCTTATGGAGTGTTAAAATCATTTATTATTTATTTTTATTTAGCCTTGCATTTTTGCTAGCAAAAGAGCATGTAGGTAGCAATAATTGAATAGAGATTTGTTTGGTGCTGAAAAAAAACTAATTTGTTAGTTCATCCGAAGTTTTTCCTTCAATGAATACTATAAATCACAATACCCCTGAATGTTAACATTCAGAGTGCTGAAGTTTTTGAGCGCAATCTGTTCTTTGTTATATTCTTGATTTTCTACACTTAAGGAAATTCCTATAAAAAATGAAGTATAACATATTAGGGCGGAACAAATTGGTTTCTACCCATGTCTTGTTACTTGTATGCTGAAACATCACGAGGGAAGGAAGCTGCCATAATAAAAAAAATAGTATGAAATACTTATAATTTGGGATAAACAATTCATACTTATTATCGTATGTAATAAAATTGCAAAACAACTTGAATTCAAATGAATATCACAAAATTTCGAAGTCATTGAGATGAAAAATTTGAAAAAATCACGAATACGAAACGTGTTCATATTCCCGTTAAAGTGGCAGTAAAATTGAAAACCATATTTATGAAAATCCATTGTAAAATTTTATGGAATATTTTATGTGGACTGGCTATTCTATGTGGCTCATGGTTGGATAAAAACCTTTAATCCAATTCTGCGACCTGTACTTTCCATTATCTTTCTACTCTCAAAACAAACGCAAATCAAGTTAGTCTGACACCCGAGTTGGATGTCAGATTCCAATGTGCCGCCAAAATTTGTCGAAAGGGTGGGCAAGCCAACAAAACGAAAAAAAAGTAGGTATAAACGGACTCTGGCAATTCGAATTAACGGGGCCACTACTGACCGTGCTTGGGCCACTCGATGTATCCAGTTGTGCGCACCTGCTCTACCGCAAAAATTCATCTAATCTCACATCCGGGAAATGGGAATCCGCCATCCGGTTTTCCAATATATGAAGCAGTAGGTAGAGGACGTTGATGCTGGTCGGCTGGCTGGCTGGTTGGCTGATGGAACCCTTGAAATCATACGGTAATGGCATGTACGGTTGACTGGCTGAACTGGGATGGAAAAAGGCTGGGGTGGAGAAAAATGGCGGCTCTGGCTCCATCAGCTATTCCAGGGATACCCACCCAGTTACCATTTATTCGCTTGGTCGGTCGGCCGATCGGTTACATAACACGGAACAATATGATTTCCCCGTAGGCAACTTTTTCTCCGCTTGGTTGGCAGATGAAGAACAGCCTTTTCTGTGCAACATAAACCAACGAAGGCACGGACACACGCACAATGTGTGGCACCTGTTCCAAGGTACACATTTCACACACACACACACGCACAACCATACACACACATATACGGCAGCAAACGTCAAAGTCGAGCTTTTCCGATTCAAGTGTTGCAATTGTGTATGATATGACTTTTCCCGGTTCAAAATATGTCGGTATGACACCTGGATTGAATGTCTTTCCCGATTGGAACCTACCAAGTACACTCGTGGCGATAGATGGAAGCTTAGGTGAATTGGTTTTTGTGCTAGGTATCTTTGCTTTAATGTTTCCATTGAATTGAACGATTGGAGTTGATTGTTGTTTGGAATAGGGGATTCGTCTGAAAATAAAAATATGTTTGTTTACCAATATTTTGTTTACATTTTTCGGGGTATTGTCTAGATAGATATTGACAAATGAAAGACTTGCGTCTTTCATTTCCTTTTAAACACAATATCTATAATTATTTTCATTGTGTATTCTTAACTTTCTTTATCGGTCTCACTACCGAATAAACAAATAATTCAATCTTGCGAATCTTTGTCCATTGCTCTGCGTCGCCTTGAAGTTCTTTTTTAAGTGAGGAAACTTGCCCTTGAACCTACGACCAAACATGAGCTCTACTGCTAAAACTACGACTTAAACCGAGTGAGCTGTAATGGTATACAAGCAAAAATATTGCATCAAGTCCTTTCAAAACTACTACCATTGATCTGTGATATTTTGAGAGTCTTTAAAATGGAACGGATTTGCCTTTCGGCATCACCGTTGGCGGCGGGTAAATATGGGGTCGTGTGAGTCGTGTGACCAAGTTTGATACCGTTGTCTACGCCGATGTCTTTTAACTCCTGTCTGAAAAAGTTGGAAGCATAATCAGTCGTTAGAACGTCTGGTAATCGAAGACGATTGAAAATACGTTCAAGTTATTGGATGACTTCAGCGGAAGTTGTGTTGCTCATAATTTCTACTTCGCAGTATCTACTGTAGTTATCGCATAAAACGAATAAGAACATACGTTCGGTAAGGGCTCCATGAAGTCGGCACTAAGATGACTCCAGGCTACAGTAGACAGCTCTCGGATTTTCATTGGTTCAGGGTTACGCGCTAGTCCGTCTGCTTGACAACCTAAGCACTTAACCGTCACGATCCAGTCTTGGCCACTACACAGAGGATCATAATCTTCGTTTCACTGCTGCCGAGATGACCACTATTTGCTAAGTCCAATCAACATAGTTCACGTTGGAAGAAAATAAACGATTTCAAAGCCCCGTTCGAATTGCTTTTATCCTTAAGCCTGATCTCCTCATCTCCTTCAAAGAATTTTATCATTTCAATCAAAGTTATGGTAGTTGGCAAATCGGTCTCAACAATAGTCCACCAATCTTTATCATAAATTTGTCGCAACTGCTTATTTCTGCGCTTTGCACCAGTCTTGACGGGTCAGCTATATTGGTTTTCTCAGAAACATAAATTAGCTTGTAACGATAGCTGTGTAAGTAGAAGACCCATCGTTGCTGACACGCGTTTGGAACGGAGTCGTTCGCGAATATTTTAACCAATATTTTTTGTGGTCCGTTCATTATTTTGAGTGATACAATACATCTCAAACCATTTGACTCCCCAGAATATTGCAAATGCTTCTTTGTCCAATGTGAAATACTCGCGTTCAGTCTCGGAAAGAATTTTGCTGGCGTAGCTAATAACTCTTGTAGCTATTCTTCGCGACTTCAAAAGGACGGCTCCAAGCCAAGTATCACCAGCCAAGTTTTTCGGAATTGGCACTTAAACGAATCAACTGTCAAACCTTTTTTATCAAGGCGTTTCAAAAGTTCAGCTAATCGCCTGTCATGTTCCTCTCTGAACATAGCAAATACCAAAATGTCGGCAATGAAGTTCTTCACGCCTGCCATTCTTTTCAAGACCTTTCTAACTCGCGACGGAATATTTCGGAGGCGCAGTTAAGGCCGAACATGAGGCGCTTAAAACGATAGTAGGGTCCATCGAGATGGAGCATTATCCCGTCAAAAGATGGTAATGGATGTATGTCGGGTATTATAGCACTGTTACAGCACGTTCTGACCATTGTTCTTGGGTGTGACCAAATTCCTTGATTTTCCGAGTTTTTTTTTACTTTTTCGCCCTCTATCTGCATCAACGACTCTGGATGTAACTATAGAACTCCCAATTCGATCGAAGTAATCTTTCCAAGGAGGTTCGCTCCCTGTCCTCTGATGACGAAAATTTATCGATGTACCGTTATGGAACCATGGTTAATGTCAGCCTCAAATACTCCTTTCACCTGTAGTTTGTGGCTATCATACGCAAACAGCCGTTTCCGGGATTCATTTGACACTCAAAGGTAACTTTGCATCGTCGCTATCACTTCTATTTTCTTGTTTATCACCTTGTTTTTTGTTTTCCTCATGGCTCGTTTCGTTTTACAGAGCTATTTTACTATCGTGAGTGTCCAAAAATCCCACATCTCAAGCAAGGTTTTTACCTCACGGGGCACTTTTTATCATTTAAGTAGTGTTCAAAAGAGCCACGGCGAAAACACCGATTGTTCACACTCGATATTCTGTTTACACTCACATTACTACTGCCTTCTTCTTCCGTAACCTCAGACAGGCTTCTTTTTTATTTTGGTTATCTCCTTCCCCGGCTATGTCTTTCAAATCCATCAAGAATCGCTTTTCTGAGGTCGTTTGAAGATCTCCCATCGAAAATCTGAAAATCGGCTTTTTCATGAGGAACATGCACGATTGTTTGGAAATGCGCATCCAATATTGGAACTGTTTCTTGATACACATTGGATCACTCCGAGGGATCATCATCATGTACTAGGTCGAAAAAAAATATTTCATGCATCTCGAGACTGGCCAGATGCAACAGCAATTTTTTTTTTCTTTTGTGTTTGCCATGTTTCATTGAACAACAAAAATAACTCGAATGAACGATTCCATCACGTCCATCTTTTGCCTACAAAAGAGGCTTCCCCAATCACAAACGGTGCTAATTTATGATTCGTTTTCATTCCATTTGTCACTTTCTTCCGCATGGTCCCCCAGATTTCGGAAAAAAACTATACTTATTGCCCTTCTGAGCTGCCGACATTCTCAAATTTCTCAAAATATGAATACACATACTTAGCCCATATGCGCAATCCTGTATTTTCTCAAATAATAAAAACACACTTATTGGCCATATCGACTTACGAATTCTCAAATTTCTCTAATAATGAAAACACGAATTCATTGCCCACATAGGCTGTCAAAAGTTCTTAACCCGATCGAATTCCATCTGCTCGTATTTGGACTTCATGTAATGCTTGGGTTGGGCACCATTCCAACCCGGTCCCGTCGCTCTCCCTAACGGAAAAAGAAACGCAAAAAAGGCTTTATCTCGGAATTAATTCTTATCGGACATCATCGAGCTCACGATACTTGAGAGCTCAGTTGTTCTAGCGATTGCTATCACTGATGCTATGAATGAATTTATGAAAAAAAAAACAACAATTCCTAAGCTTTCAAAAGAACCCTTCAGATCTTGCAAGCAGCGTTGCCAGATTGAAAACCGCTCAAATCCGTAGATTTGACGAAAATAAAAAAATGTACTGATTTCGACAAAATAAGTCACCTTTTTTTTGGTCATCAGGTAGAATTTCATCTATCCGCAGAATCCCTTGAATTTTTTCGTAATCCATAGAAAATCCGTAAGAAATACTGAAAACCCGTAGATTTCGAGCATCGATCCGTAGCTCCGTAGAAATGCTTAAAATCCGTAGAACTACGGAAAAATCCGTAGATCTGGCAAGAGTGCTTGCAAGTAACCCGTTTGCATCATTGATTTGAAAGTGTGTTTTACATGTTTCATTATTTTGTTCCTCGAGTTGAGGAAGCTAACAAGAACGAAAGACTCACCGCAGATCATCCAAAAATGCCCGCCCCATATTTTTAAACAAATTAACTTGCCTTCAAATAATTAATTAAAACCAAAACGAAAAGTGGAATAAGGATTTCCCAATTCGTCATTAAATTGCGAGCGAGAAAACGCACCCTGGGATTCGGATTTACCGGAACCGGGATTTGCGTTCCGTTTCTTTTTTTTTTCGCGCGGCAGCATCCAATGACTGTGCTTAGTCGTCCCACTATGTTGTTAAAAGTCTGCTGCTGCTGCTGCTCGATGAAAATAATCCCTCCGGCATTCGGAAAGCTTGACTTATTTTTAATTAAAACTTTATTCGCGTATCAGTTGTCGGACGTCGCCTTCGGGCTCCCGGCAGCAGCAGCAGCAAAACCGCAGGACTACAAAATATTCCCACAAAGTAGCTACCGTCGGGTGGGTTGAGTTTGAACTTTCGGATTTATTTTGAAATTTTTAGCAAGACAAGACAATCTCTTTTTATTAATTGGTTGTTTAACCACAATTCATGATTTAAGTAAAACTATACCTCGGACAAGTTCCCTTAAAGTTATGGTCTCAACTGGTGGGGACCAAAATTAAGTGACAATGTTCACTTCGGTCGAGCTTTTGTCAGTCTTCTCCAACTCTTGGGTTCATGGTTTTTGATCACTTTTTTCAACTGTTTAGCTGTTCTCATCCCCGGGAGCTAGATCCAAATATTCGCAGACAATGAACGTTTAGCTAGCTGGGGCTGCCCTGAATGAAATAAGGCTAGGTACTGCTGATTTTGGTTTCGGATAATATTCACGACTTTTCTGGTGATATCTGGTTGAATGGTGGCGAAAAAGTGCTATAACATTTAAGAAATGTCTCATTAGGTTTCTTTCAACAATCTTCGCTGATAGATAATGCAAAAAAGGATATTGTTGAGGTGAGACTATTCTCCTTTTTGATGGCAAAAAATGGATTGAATATGATAATTGAAAAATCTTGGTTTAACAGATGTACAAACACAATGTAAATAAGGATGGATGTAGTTGAAGCTCATTCATGAAGAGTCAACTGAGCTATAAACATGGTTTTCAAATGTTCGTTCAAATATCTTTCTGTTGGAAATTACTCCAAACTGACAAAAAACAACAGCGAAAAATTCTGTCGTCCTAGAATTTTAGCATGGAAACTTGGTTTGTCTCGGTCCTAATTAATAGATTACTTTTTTCCGCTTGGCGAGTTTATCATCTGAAAAAAAAAAACCCAATGATGAAACTGAAGCGGATTGTCCAGATAATTCTTTTCGCGTCGATGAAAAAAAAACCAAAGAATGGTACTGTAAGGAAAACTATAAAGGACTGTGTCTGAAAAATTTGTGACTAATTAAGTAGTTTATGAGCTGCAATTTTATTGTTGCGTTACTTTTGATTTATGATTCAAAGCTCTAGATAACGACACAGTTTTTTAACGTTAATTGTATTTATGTGAACATCAACAAAAAATATGTTTTGTATGTTTCAAGCATTCGATTTCGTATTGAGTCTTTCGAACGTAAATTTTTGTGTTATACAAATTGCATAGTTATCACTAGGTGATTTTTTTTATTATTAAAGGCTATCTTTAAATTGAGGTGCTGTTTACGAGTACACCACGATACAATAAGTGATAGAAGTGATAATTTTTCAACTCAAAGCAATAAGTTTTTATGATAAAGCGCCCAAATATCGGCAAGAAAGCTTTTGGGTTCCCATAAGTGACCGACAGATGAGATGTGTTTCCTCATATAACTGACTATGGGCCCTATTACATAAGACGAGTCACAAGTCATTTTACTCGATTGACCCATTTTGACATTATAGTAGTCGAATCGAGTCAAACTTCAGTCGAGTAGCTCGACTGAGTCGACTGCTTGAAAGTTCGTGACTCAGCTGTCACGATTAAGCGAGCCAAGATTGTTTTGATCTGGCCCTGCAGCATAGGTGTCAGGTGTCCTGATTTGTCCTGATTTTCGAGAGACCGCAAATTCTAAAACTTTCAGTTATTCGGTGAAATCGTTAGCAAAAATCCGTAATAAATTAAATGTGCAAAATGAACGTCGTCTCCCAATGCATGAAAAAAATTGAACTGACTGAGAAAACTGCATGCCTCGTGGATTTCACGGTACCGTTTCCTGAGAGCTGCATCGAATTCGCCAAAATGCTTGAATTAGCTAATGGTAGATATTTTTTGTCTTTTGTTCTGATTTTCGTTCGATTTCCATATTTATTTTATTGTAGACCCCTGGGCAGTGGGCAGATGGGGTTAAAATAATCGAAATCGAGAGCTGATCCTCGGCCAGAACCTATATCGGAAAATGCTGGCAACAGCACCCCAAATGTGGGGCGCACAGCACGCAACAGCAGGACCTTTTCGGGAGAGTGCTAGCAGCCGCCGCTCGTGGCGTAGAAGATAGCATTCAAGTCTTCTAAGCCAGGGGGTATGAGATCGAATCCCGGTCACGGCATACATAGTACACTTTCGGTGGGTTGGTGGTTTTAGCATTTGTAAGATGCTAGCCATCATATCCTCGAAAGATGTACGCTTAGAGTTAAGAAAAAAAGGAATCTCTTCGAGGAAACAGCAAGTTTCATTGAGATCCTGAATGTGTTTGTGTTCGTTTAATATTCCCAATAATGTGTGGTTCGGAAAGAACGAAACAACTGAATCCTTCCGGGAGAGTACTAGCAGAGTTTGGCCTGTAATTAATTGATAGTCTCCCGAACAACTTAACTTTATTACTACAACCTGTAAAAAGCAGTAAAACACACGCACGCATGCACACACACAGACACACACACACACACACACACACACACACACACACACACACACACACACACACACACACACACACACACACACACACACACACACACACACACACACACACACACACACACACACACACACACACACACACACACACACACACACACACACACACACACACACACACACACACACACACACACACACACACACACACACACACACACACACACACACACACACACACACACACACACACACACACACACACACACACACACACACACACACACACACACACACACATCTTGTGAAATTTTAAATAAAAACACTTATTTTCATTTCCCAATCTATAGCATTGATGCATGGTATGGTTAAGTTTTATTGAAGAATGTTTTCCATCTTTCTAATTTAACGATTAATTCGAAAGCATAGGAAGTTGTCTTTGTTTCAAAAGGATTAATTTTTGCTTTGTACAGCCACAAAAACAATTTCTGTTCAAAAAATTAATGAAAGGTTTGTGTATAAGAATATTGCCATTTATTGTAACAAATCATAAGTAAAAATAAATTGTTTGATACAATTAATAAAATAAGTAAAACAATCTTCATCGTTTATGGAATTTTTCTAGGTCATGACTTTGATATCACAATATCAGGCCTCTCGGAAATCAGGACAAATCCTGAAAGATCAGGACACCTGACATCCCTGCTGATATTTGACATGAGGAAATATTTCAAGCGGTTTGAAAAATGTCAACATGACAGTCGCCATTCGAGCAGTTTCACTCGACTACCATAATACGACATTTTGCTCGACTCGTCAGTGACTGGAGTCGAGTCGAGTTGCTCGACTCGTGTTATGTAATAGGCCCCTATATAATAAGAATGTTCAATCAGTTGCCATCAAGTCAGGTATGTACATAGATGCTTACTTACGTCAACACTCGCATTACATGCACCCATAATAGCTCATCCGAAGCCATTTTTAAATAATTAGTTGATCACCCAGGTGGTAAATTCTTTTTATGGATTGCATTCCAAGGCACGGTGATCCACCTCGTTTCCCCAGTATGCTACTCATGGTTCATGAGTGCAATTGGTCGACTCTACATACTATGTGCCCCTACGCCATAAAGTCCACATGGGGCCTCTGGTCATAATTCCCATCCGAACCTGCAACGAAGGCTGTACCCGTGATGAGAGACCCAGTCCGCGCTTCTGCGCTCATCGCGTTACTCGGTTTCAAATCAAAACTCCAGCATACCCTGCCTCTTGTTACGATTCAAGACTAAGGATCTCTTCTCTGACGACTTTAGGTCCGTCCTTCACTCGTATCTCGAGGCTCGTTCGGTTACCACAACTATCGTGCGCTCCGCCTCTGTTCGATTCCACTACTAGAGACTAGAGACCAGTGACCTCTCCAGCACTTCCTTAGCACATTTACACAGCTACCCCGATGATTTCCAATGATCTTGAGCTTCTAAAATACGCTATGGTTACAAGGTCTTGGCTCCGCTTGGTTTAGCTAGAGATGATTCCCAGCGAAGACGTCATCCTACACCGACTCGAGTGACTGTTAGGACGCACATTACTCAAATGTCAGCTCAAGTATTGACATCCCCACACATCCTCGACACAATGTTGTCGGCTGTCGTGTCAGTTCAACAGGCGGCAAGCATACTGCATACCCCTTCAAATCTTGGACAGTTGAACACTACGTGCTCTAGTGTCTCACCTGTGTTACCGCAGGTTGGACAGAAGGGTGAAGTCACATGTCCAAACCGATGGTGGTACTGCATGAAACATCCGTGACCAGTCACGAACTGCGTCATGCAGAAATCCACCTCTCCATGTTTTCGATTCTTTTTAAAATCTGACGTTATTTAGGGATCAAGCAATGGGTCTGCCGACCGCGTTACGAGCTGTCCCAGATGTTTCCGATCATCGGGCATGTGCCTGTGCTCGCAGCAGAAGACATCTTCCTCTAACAAGACCGAGAATGGCATGACCCCCGCCACAACGTCAGCTGCTACCAAGGACATCAGCCGACGCACGCTGCAGATTACATTGCTTCTTGCTTCTTGATTGCTTCTGCAGATTACACTGCCTGATCAAGGCTGCTACTCCATACCGCAGAATGGGCTAGGTCACTCTCTCTGGGACCTTCCTTATGCTGCAGTGGATCACTGAGTTGTTCGACATGGCCCGCAAGCGGACTGCCGGCCGTCGCCATTGCCAATCATCACCTCCAAGTACTCGAATCGCATGCTTGGCCTCGATTGCGCACGGTCCAGTTGCATTCGTCCGTGTTTGTGCTGATATCAGGCTTGCGATCAGCACCATCTCGACCTTGTGGTGAGTCAGAGCGCATCGAACTTTCCACTTACCCTATCGCTACTGTGGCGAATAGCTGGAGCTCCTCTGTTGATGAGTCTGATGCCAGACGTCAGTCAATCCCACAAATCTCAGTCCCGTGGGGAGACGCAGTCCCAACAGTTCTTCAAAGACAATGTACCAAAATATCAGTCCAAGACGCTCACTGTTTCTAATCTCTCGCTGGTTGTATGCTGCAATTGGCGGTTACGGAAGTAACACTCCACCACCATCCTACAGATTTATGCAGGAATCCTCATATGAATAAACGACGACTCAATCACTGCCCAACTGACGCTGTTGAAAGCGATCCTCATGTCAAGACCGTCAAAACCGGTCTCCTTCTGGCAAATTCCGCTTCGACGTCGGTCTGCACGAAGACGCTTACCTTCTTCGGCCAAATGGTTTCCGCCCGCAAAATGGGTCTTCAACCATGTCTTCTTCACGAGCCTTCCTCCGGCACTCCGGTGCC
This sequence comes from Uranotaenia lowii, assembly GCF_029784155.1. Classification (NCBI taxonomy): domain Eukaryota; kingdom Metazoa; phylum Arthropoda; class Insecta; order Diptera; family Culicidae; genus Uranotaenia; species Uranotaenia lowii. The sequence continues at coordinate 282,741,529 of NC_073692.1, read as the reverse complement.
GTCGTGACGAAAAGTGTCATCACGTTGGCGAGTTTTTCGCGGACCTTTTTGTGGATGTAAGCCTTCTTCCTAACACATTTCACCAGGTCCTGAATGCCCTCCATTGCCATTGCTAGTTATCAGGAGCCTCAGAGTCCTGAAGCTCCGGGAAGCTTAGGAGTTCCTCGACTACCTGCTGGACCTCGACGAAGGGGTCTTCCCTCTCCGGCTACTACCGGCGCGTCTTCACTGGCTCGGCAGGTTGCCTAACCGACGAGCGCCTAAGCCCGCTCCTTCTCCGATTCCATCTCCTCCTTTCGCGTTTTTTTATTTTGAAATGTTTTTACCATGTTTGATCCCACGAGTTGCAAGGTATACGGTCCACTGAGCCAGTAACCTGCTTAGCGCAGTAAGGATTGGAATATTTCGGGATGTGTCTTGGTGTTCCACAGGCTACCGTTCGACTCGCCAGACTTCCGCCAGTTTTTTTTTCTGAAAATTCTGGATGCTGAGTGAATAATAATTTTTAGAATTTTATTTATAAACTTTTACATTGAAAACAAAAATACAAATGTGCGAAAAATATAAGAAAAATGTTCGGATACAATTAACCTTATTCTGCGCCGCGCGCGAGCTGGTGATTGTTGAGTCACCTTACCGTCACGAGACTTTTTCCGATAGTCGGTGTATGTGAAGTGACAGAGGTTTATTCCCAAAGTTCATCCGAAGTGACGTTCCTCATCTTAAGCGACTCCTGGAATCGAGTGACTCGGGTGACTCGACTATCGTCACCCCACGCGCGGCGCAGAATAAGGGTCAATAACTTAAGAGCGTGTCTTCTCGACATTAGCTTTATGCACTTAAACCCCTTTGGCTTCAAGGGCCTCATAAAATTTTCATCAATCCAAACATTTATTTTTATGATGTCAGCTAGTAGTAATTTATGTATTTTCAACCCCTAAATGTATTACCAAAAATTACTGTAATTGGTGTTTTTGGGTTATGGCCTTAATGGCATCACAAATTCCTCCAATACTATAAATATTCATACGTTTTCATTAGAATTTTCATTTAAAATCAAGTTGGTTGCAAGAAACCACATTTTACGAGTAGAATGAAAACTGAAGAATCCAATAATTTTTCTGACTACGTCTATTTGATGTCTCATCAACCTTAATACTCTTGATTCTTGATGTATGAGCGTTATTTCTTGATGATTATCTGTGGATGTATTTCTGAAAGAAACCATTGAATTCAAAAAATGTTGCATGTTACTCCAGTTAACGGTTATTCATTTGACCGGAAATCTAAGCCGTTTCTATTTAAATCCTAAACCCTTTTTTCAAAATCCTCTGATGTACCGAAAATCCCGTGCCAAAGCCGACAATAGTCGACGCAAAAGCGCCCCCGAGCGAGGTTATTTACTAAGAAGGCATGCAAATTTCATCCCGAAGCGACCGAAATGATCCTTTCCGACTTAAATTCCTTCCAACCAAACTTAACCCGAGCGAGAGAAGCTGACGTGTGTGTGTGTTGTCGAGTGAGTGAAAGTTCACAAATCAGCATGCAAATTTATCAGGGCACAGTTTAAGCGGATTTCCGTTCGATTCCTCGACGTTCAGTTACACGCACGCACGCACGCACGAGCTCACATGTTTTGCCGTTACCAGAGCGTTCGAAGTCTACATGTCTACATATAGGAAAACGGCGAGTTTGTGGCGTTGTTTTGCAAGACGTCGCTTTAGCACGAGAGCAACCGGATGAAATGTATGCAAATCCGACGACGTCGTCCTCGCCGTTGATGCACGAAACGTGGCAAATTTCATTACCCACCAGCCATTTCATCCACCATATTTGTTGGTTTAGTTCAAGGGATTAGGATCGGGCTTTTTTTTTTCTTTTTTCGGGTCACAGTGAGAGAAGTTCTAAATTAACAAAACTGTTTTAATTTGACATTTGACCCAATCAAGTAAAAACTGTACATTATGTTTCACGTGAGCAAATAATTTCTACTTTTTTTTATAAATACGAAAACCGATCAAATATTAAGCAAGAAATTCCCTCTTATTTCGAAATTACGTCCACAAAATTACACACGTTATTGAATTGCTTCATCATGTGCGTGTTGACGTCACGTTTTTTTTTCCTCCAAGTAGAAACCCCAAGAAGTTGAAAACAAACAGGAACAACAGGATAGAAAAAAAATACATCCAAGCCGGAAACGGAAGTCCGCTTACAAAATTGTCCCTCGTCTCTCCAACCGAGTATAAGCGAGTCAACGAACGCGCGGAAAAGCTCGTCAGAGGCTGTCAACTTACGGCAGATAAGGCGCTTTTCCATTATTCATCTTCGTCTTGTTGTTGCCAGCCAGATCACACTGCGGAAAAGCCGTGTCTGTCAATTTCATAAATTAAAACACACTTTTCAACTTTTTGATGCTAATCGTTTTGATATGTGTTGATTTCAATTCACAGAATACATCAAACTCAAAATGCATATTAAGACCTCCTTGAAGCGAAAAAAATCCAGAGGATTTAAAAAAAACCATGTTGAATTTTCGTTCAGTTAACCACCCAATAATGGATGAGGCATTTGCGTGTCAAAAATTCGACAAGTCAGGGTCCCGAAATGGTTGGCTTTTAGCTATCGCATGTGTAAATAAGTATATGACTTGATGGAAGACCCGACCCACATACGAGCTCCTACCATTTCTACTGCATTACATGCATATTGAATAATATCCTCCTTCCCCAGAGAGGTGGTTGAGAAGCTCAAGTGGAACGTTATTAGTGTTTTAGGGCCAATTTGAGCTGTGATATTAAGCCTTCAAATTGAGTTTCAAATAGGATTAATTTGGTTTGTAGTTGTAATTTTTTTAAATATTTAAAATGTAATTTTAAAACTTTAAAATATCTGTTTTTGCGAAGACTCATAAACAAACACCTCTCCTGATAAAATGATAGCATTTAGAATCAAATGGGTTGTCATAAGTGAAAGTTTTATTTTTTTACTTTTGTATATGTATAGTTTAAGTGTTATTTGGTCTTTCTGTGATAATTTTTCGATATTTAAAAAACGTTAATTTTCTTTGAGAAAGCCTGTACAGAAAAAATGGCTAAAAACCCTATAAAATGGTTGATTTTGAACAAAAAAAGAACATGGGAACAGTGAGAGGATCTAGGGAATTGCATGAAGGTAAAATTTCATTTTTTGAGGGCAAAACATATTGAGAAATGTTTATAATATTTGCCCATTGATGTATGCAGCAACATTGTCCATCTTTTGAGTATATTGGTTTTGAAAGAAAACGTTGTAAAATTCAATTGAGCCCAAACATAAAATTACTGTTGTTGATGTTTTTAGCCTTTTGTGGTAAATGGCATCAAAACAATAATTTTGAAGATGTTGAGATACCTTAAAAACCACAGTGATCAAAGTTACCCCGAAATATGAAATCTGGTTTTGTAACAAACATTTAGTTATAGCTACTAAGAGCAAGTTCACTGGCGTTGAGAAAGAAGTGGTAGAAGTTTTGACATTTTGAAAATTTTACCATGCGAAAATATTTTCAAGATCTTTGGGCGGTGTATTTTTTTTACAGCACTGTTTCGATTCCAGCCATATGTGATAGAAATATTGCTATTTTTGCATGCGAGAATACAACACATGTTGTAAAAACTCTTGAAGCCATAGATATTGAAATGTTTTCCCATGGGAAAGTTTTCAAAATGTGCTCAAAGTGTCAAAATTTCTACCATTTTCTTCCAACACCAGTGAACTTGATCTAATGTCATTTGAATATTCTGCTTTCAATAATCATGCTTAATACTCCTTACCTCAGTAAATAATTTAAAATTTTTAAGTGTTACAAAACAGCAACCTCTTCCTAAATATTTGAAAAGGAATTGAACAAGTGATCCATTCTCTCCCAGTTTACGGTTTTTTATAAGTTACAAGAAAAAAAGATAGTCCTCATCTTAACGGGCGTTTAAAGTTCGTACTGAACCGAATTCAGATAATAATTTTCTGTTCAAGAAAGTCTGACTGCAGCACAGCACTTATAGGCACTAGAGCGTGAGGTACAAGTTACGCCAAAATTTAATTCAAAATTTCGGAAAATCAGTCAGGTTGTCCGGATATCGTGGAGGAAGTCCAAATATGGTTCAGACTTGTAGACGTTTTTCTCGCAAAAGTATACAAAATCTAATTTTGTAAATTGAATTCAATTTGTTTGAAATTTTCTTGTGTACAGATTTCACTTCATTAATCAATATTTAGATTGCAGATTAGAGCATCCCAAATGACAAGACTGTTGAAAAAGTTATGCGCTGCGGGCTAAAATTGATCCTAGGCCTAGTATAAAATCTCATGCCAAATTTGGGACAGATCGGATCACGGGAAGGGGTCGCTCAATGAGCTTTAAGTTTGAATGGGATTTTGAGACACGGTTTTTCTTAAATCTTAAGTTATGACAAATATTTCATTCGAAAGCTGCATTAAAACTCGAGTAAAGATAAAAAAGTTATGAGGCTTCAAATTTGGGCTAACTTTTCTAAGCATCAAATTTATCACTGTTGATCTGGCACTGCGTAGAACATTTTGAACGCAGCATTAACAGTTGAATAACACTCTTATAAAGTTAGCCTGTTTTCGAAGCCTTTAAATTTTTTCATCTTGACTCGAATCTAAATGCAGCCTTCGGAAGAAATATTTGTCAGGATTAAGATTTGTTAGGATCAATTTAAGCCAGCAACGTATAAAATTTCACAAGTTAGAAATTTCCCATAAAATGGTCCCGATTGTTTTTTTACCTAGAAATTGTGGAATAACTTGAGCCGTTGCAAATAGAAGGTACTTTTTCATAACAATATTATGTTCATTTGCTTTATTTTTTTAATTCGGTTCAAAAATTTCAATTGATACCAAGGTTGCCGAAATCATAGAAATATCTGTAATTTCACAGAATTTTGAGCAATTTTTTTTTATTTATTTAACAAACTAAATGGTCTCTTGTTTCCATATTTTGACCAAGCTTGGTGATAAAATTATTTAGCATTAAATTTCAATTGAGCTATAAATTCAAATCGGGGAAAGCAAATTTTCATCACAGAATCTGTGCCTCAGAATTTTGGAAATTTTCACAGATTTCACAGAATTTTTCAATTTTGAATGAATTTCTGAAATTAAACTTTTTTGACACTGTCAAATTGACAGTATAAAATTTAGAATTTTTGCTTTGAATTAGAAAAGTATGATAAGATTGGTAATGGTAATTGGTTTTGCCTAACTAAAATTTAAAAAAAGACCCAAGTTATCATGAATTTTATATGAAATTGAAGAACATTATATCACAGAAATCGGTCACAGAATTTTCGGCTAAAATCACAGAGAAGCAGAATTTTTTTTCTCAAAATCACAGAATTTTTTTCGGCAACCTTGATTGCCACAGTAATTAATTCAAGTTTTGAATGTTAATTCAATAATTACTTGATTTGTGCATGGAATTGTTTTTTTTAAGAAAGTCTTCAATTTCATGAAAAAAAAAACAAATTCTATCATATTGAGCAAATTCAAGAATTTTGAAGAAGAGCTTCGATGAAAAATAATAAATTTTCCAAAAGTGAAATTATAAAGTTGAGGTTTAAATTATGTGGTTCAAGTCTTATTCTTGCATACTTGATCCAAAGTTTAGACTGCTAAAAAATAAGGAAATATGAATTTTTTTGTGAATTTTTTTGCGTGAAGATAACATGCCTCGTAAAAAATAAATATTTTTCAACAAAATCATTTTTATTATTCAAATCCGTTGAAGGAATTTTAAAAATAAAATCAGAGTTTTTCAAAAACAAAACTTGCAAAAGAAATCAAACTCTTCTTTGTACTTGTGCCTTTTAGCTGAAATAGATAAACGAACTTTTAATTGAAAATTTTGAATTTTGAAACTGAAAAAACTATCGAAATTATACGTCGCATATTTGCGCGATTTGAGTTTTACTAACAAATTAGTCATCCTGATATTTTTATCTTGATTGCAAAACTCATGTATGTAATGAGTCTTAATTTTAACTATTATTTCCGAATCAGAATTATGTACCCAAACTCAAAATTTTAATTTTGAATCTGTTTCCAAAATTAAGTATGATTTCGAAGTATACAAATAATAACGATTTCTAAACCCTAATTTCAGATCACAATTTTTAACGTGAGCCAAGAAGTTAAATGTCATGAATAAATTTCTATTCTGATGTTTTGGATTCTTATTTCAATACATTATTTTTTAATCCGACGTATGAATCTGAATCAGTTTCATCACATTTTGTAAATTTCGAATATTGAATCCGAGATCTCCGTTTTGAATTCTGATTCGCCATTTTTAAGCTTGGTTCTATTTGAATTCTGAGTAAAAACCAAGTTTAAGAACTTCGAATTCGCATAAGAAACAAAAACTCAGGATGGTGTCTTTATGAAGTAATTTACGGTGAATTTATTACCCAAATATTGAAAATGCGTATGAGTTTCGAAATGCACGTATAAAATTTTGAAATAAATGCTTATCCAAAATTGAACCAGTATTTCAAAACAGCTTTCAAGAATTCTAAACTGGCTGGACACAAAATACAAAATATGGAAACAGAAATACAATCTTGACTCTAATAATATGGAACCATGAACTACGAAACGAGATTAATCTTATTTAAAATATAATATTCAGAATAGAATTCAAATCAACAACTGAAAAACGTTTGAAAAACCTGTAACAGAATACTAAAACTGGGATAAGTTTTCGAGGTTTTTGCATCATCATCATGTAAAGTTATGGTGTTAAAACTGTTCAATAATCTTCTTGAACTCGAAAATCCAATGGTTGATAATGAAATTTGATATTTCTTGTGAAAAGCATCTAAAATTTAAACAGTCGCTATTGGGAAATTTCTCCCATGCAAAATATGAAAAAAATGGAAATATTTTTAAAATTTTCTTATTAGCACAACTTCAGGAGCTAAAGAACTTTTAATTATCTTTTCGGTTGTATTTTTAAAACTCTTCAACCAGTTTTTCCAATATTTTGAAACATATTTTAAATTGGCTAAAGCCAGTAAGGTGCATTTTAAATTCAATTTGAAGTCCTTATTCTGAAAATTGTTCCACAAATATCTGAGATATTTCAACTTATACGAGAAAAAAATGATGAACATATTTGTCGTTTTTCCAAGCCCCGTTTTTAGATGAGGATTATATTTCATCTCATTTACCTAACTGAGGATACTTTTGTTCTCACGAAAAATGTCATAGAAGTAATCCATGTTACGTTTGAGTCATTTTTACTTTTTTACTGGAAATAGCTCCTTTTAGTGTAAATTTTCCAATACCTGAAAAAAGCATACTTTATTCTGAACTTATTCCAAATTTTCGTCATGGTGGTTGTTTCCATGTTGATGTTTCAATGCTAGAATGTTACACCAGACAGAATATAACGAGAGCCCCGACACACTTCCGTTTCGTTAACGGGTGGCTTAAGCGCCACTTCCTTACGGAAGACCACCCACCTAGTCTTGGTTTGCCCAGCTGAATGAGACTCGGACGTGAGTTCCTTTTTTGGTTCCCTATTTTGGGAAAGAAGCAGAAGGGTCTCTGAAAAGGGATCCGTACTTCGGCTTCGAATTCGAATCCGCCCCGAAAACGAGAACAGCCCGCAAAATCACGGAAAGGGGGATCATTCGTTGCTCGCTAAAAAGTTGAACTAGAGAAGTCTGAAAACCAACGGACGAATTCCCACCCTCTTAACTTGCTCAGGAATGGGAAAAGACCGTGATTGGATTCGCAGCCAATCACCGCAGTAAAGAAAGCAAACGCAACAACGAATAACCTGTGACCCCTTCCCAATGCCCCAATTATGTCATCATCCCTCTAGTGTTTCCGGTCCAAAATACCTGAGACGATTTAGTTAGGTACATTCATTGGATCCTTTTTATTTCGGCCTCTACTCTCGTGTTAGTTTTACAATTTTGTGTGTCTGTTTCGATTTTCAATGCTAATGCTGGTGGAGACGCTTGGTGTCTCGTTCGATATACGATGTGCTCGATCATAAGATTTTCCCCATACAAATGATTTGCATTTTCCTCGCGGGGGTGGAAATGGGCTACTTTTCCGGCTCGCCAATCCAAAACAATTCGATTGCACGTCCAAAAAATGTCATAGGACGAAATTTGTAAATTGCAACTCAAGCGGCTATAGTTGCATGCCGTTCAGAATAATGTCATGTACATAACAATTGCTAATCAACAAAGTTGACCATAGGTGAGTACTCACGTTTGCTGCTTATTTAGATGGGGGTTGTGGAGAAATCTATCCCCTCATTTTTGACTTCTCGGCGGTTTGATGCTGTCGCAACCTCCTAGCGATGTGCTGGTGCAGGGCGAACAGCTGATGGAATGTCCATGCAGGTAACTATGGCTGAACGCGTGGTTGGATCTAATGTGATCCCACGCGTTCAGCAAAACTTTTTGCCAAGTTCTCCCGGCTTCCACTACTGGTTGAAGAATTTCCAAATCCGAAATTGCTGTCACGTGTTGAAGTGCAATTACCCTACGTGGCGTTGTGCGCACTCTGGATATGACGTATCGATCCCGGCGGGCTTCCTTGTCGTCTCGGCAGGGTTTTCGGCTTGGCTCGGTGAGATGAACGTGTGCGACGGGCTCTTTGAGGAGGTTGTAGTGGGCGCCTCAAGTCTGTCGCAATGATAGTGGGTGGTTCTTATTGTGTGACAATGCACAAGCGTTTTCCCACCTTACCTATCAGAGTATAACCTTTTCTCGGCTTTAAAAAGCTTGTCAACACTACACTTCCTTGCACTTTTTAGCCTTAGTGTAAGCTAAGCGTGAAACAAAAAGAGGCTAATTAATAATTGGAACACTGGTCCACGGATCACAGATTGGACTAAGAAAAATTACCAC
>NC_073692.1:282701458-282732096 GCF_029784155.1 Uranotaenia lowii | reverse complement strand
TTATACAGTATATTTCAAATGTTTCAAAAATTCCAACGGCACACTGCAATCTTGACGAAATTTGTTCTGCAGTGTTAAATACTGGGCAGTTCGCTTATCTTAAGCATCAATATTTAGAACGCAAATTTCCTTCAGGCGACCCAATGATAAGTAAAGAATGTCTGGCATCATCAACTCCGCGATATTAATTGATGCATTTTGACTTGCAAAACCTTAGTGTATATGGTTCAGCTTCAGTTCTGTAGGATACAAAGATTCAAAAATGATAAAAATGTGCAAGAATTTGCGATCTTTTTAATCATCTAAAGATTTTTTTTACTAAAAAATTCACAAAAGATTAGTATTATCTTTAAAACAACTTTTGTTGCACGAAAAAAACATCGTTAGAGTATATTTTCCAATAGATTTGTTTTACATTGCATAACCACTTGGGCTGAAAATTCAGATTTTGAGTACTTTTTCGGTTGAAATTTTTACCCATTTCATTTTCTTTTCCTTAATTTTGAATTATATTCAGGCTATCTCAACATTTTTTTTTGTTAAAACTGTTCTACTATTAACTGTGATATTTCAACAGATAGAAAAATTAAACTCGTTACATATTATAATTATTACACTCATTGATATTTCTCGGTGAGTAAAACAGCAAATTAATTTTCACGTGACGTTTCGGGTTACTTTGCTTAACCCATCATCAGACGTAAAAATAGAAAGCAGCACAACCCAAGCAACCAAAAGTCCCATAAAATAGGTACAAAAACGCTTACTCAGCCCCATCATTGATATGAAGTACGTTCTATGCAGCTCAAAATTTAAGTTCTTATTGATACTTTCAAGTTCCAAAACAAGTCTTAACGATCTTCTATTCAGCTTTGAACGACCTCTTAATTCAGCTTCCGAAAATTCGTAAAATGAGGAAAAAAATCTCTCTCTATCTCAACTGAACCGTTGGCATCGGTTCATATCACTTTCTCTTGATTATTTACTGTGTCCTGTACCGGTGCCGCCATGATGTCACGCGCCGGAATCCAAACTCGACAAATTGCTCAATTGCTTCTTTCTTACATTTCCTACATATGTATATCGCATCAGAATGGTCACTCAATTACTAAATTTCTTATTGAAAAAAACATGCCCGGCTTGGGGATCGAACCCCGACCTTCGTGGTGAGAATCGAACACGCTTCCACAAGACCATGCCCACATGTTGTTCTAACCGAAACTAAAACTCGAAATGGTGATTTGATTTTGAAAGCACATCAATGCACTTTTTGTGACTTATCAAATCCCGTTTTGAGCACTTTTGTGCCCTTTATGTGACTTACAAAATCCCGTATTGAGCTCTATTGTGCCCTTTATGTGACTTAAGTCCCGTATAAAGTACGTATAAATCACTTTTGCAACTTTCAAGTTCGTTAATGAGTACATAAAGTTCACGAAAGGGAAATGGGTAAAACAAGTCACATACAACGTACATATTGATCACTTTTGCAACTTTCAAGTTCATTAATGAGTACATAAAGTTCACTAAAGGGAATTGAACAGTTGATTCTCCTTGTCAGCCAATATGTAACTTTCAATGCCCTCATTCAAGTAAATATGTGACTTTTGGTTGCTTGGGAATTTTCCTCCTAATCAGCTGCTGGTCGATTTTTAAAAATCTTTTATTTATGTAGAACTTATTTTCGACATGGGTCAAATTGCGATTAAAACAAGTTTTTTAGGTTCTTCAAGCTTCAAACTAGTTTTCAAGTATTTTGTATTGGAAGTTACTTAATTTTCTATTTTCTATCTTTTATCAACTTATTTAAATGGAATCTGAGTTATAATAAGAAACACAAGAAGTAGCTTTAATTATGTTTGTTCAAAATTTTGATGATTAACATGATTTATAAGAGAAAGATAAAATAAATAAAATTATGAGAGAAAGATACGAAAAAAGCTGCTAGGTGGTCCACAATATGTACCCGGACCAAAATAAGTCCGTTACCCTATTCAATATGGATAATTCAAGAAAATGAAAATCTTGAACCATATTTTTTAACTAAAGGCATCAGTAGATTTCAAATCGAATTTTAAAGTTCCAAGTATTTGTTTATAATTATTTTGATTAAACTTGCTCGAAAAACTTCGGTATTGGACGAAAAAAAAAGATCAATTTTTTGTTTGATTTTGCAAATGTGTAAAATGCAAAAAAAAATCCGAAATTTTTTCAGCGAAACCCGGGTAACCGGGCCTGGACAGACTTTTCCCAAATTTCGTATAAAAGATCCTGGCAAGTCCGTCTAAACCGAAAAATCAGTGTAGACTGATGCATGAATTCTAAATGAAACTATTGTTAGTATGCACAACGCCCTTATCCATCCATAACATGTTTATTTGTTTTTCTTGTGTGAGTTCTTAAAAAGGATTTCAACTATTAAACCATAGTAAGCTGAAATGTGATTAGATGATAATCTGCTGGTTTCAAGCTCAAATGTGTTAACAAAGACATAGCATATTAAAAGATATGTGTAAAATATTATTCTCAATGGAAGAAATTCGACCAGAATACTCTGAACATATGATCAAAGGCTAGACATTTTAGTTATTCATAACTTCAAAAAAAATCAAAAAACTAAAATTTTTCCTTGAAAAATATAACCAAAAGTTATAACCATTTGTTAAGCTAATTCTAAAAACTTTTCATTGTCAATTTTGTGTTCAATTCAAATCTCATAAATTGGCGACAAGAAATATGTCTTTTCTCATTTTACTGACTATCTAAAGCATGGATCATCAAAAATCTGGACGCACTGTTTATTATACCATAGCGCTCTTAGTTGTCGGATCTGGATTTTTTTGACAGTACTTTGTTCGGAAATGTTTCCTCTATCAGTGCTGAAAATTTCATTACGATTCGTTTTGTTCCAAAAAAGTTACACGTGATAGAAGCCGCGAGACGAAAATTAATTTTGGACCCCCACGTTCAAAAACCCGATGTGGTCTGGTTCAAAAATCGCGAAATCTGATTTGAGGAGGCTTCCTGACCAACATTTTTTTGGTTTTTTGTGAAAAACAAGACCATGGACTCCGAAATGTACAAGGAGGAGTGCCTGAAAAATGTTTTTTTTTGTTAGATCTCACAAAGAACCAGTAAAGTTTTTGCTAGATTAAGCTAGCTGCCACTACAGCGAAGAGGTACTACAGTGGTATCGGGCCAACTGGTGGATTTTGAAGAAAAGAACGTCACCCACCCAACTGCCCTCAATTCCGCCCTATCGAAAAATTTTGAGCAATTGTTAATCAGAAGATGAAGAAGAATGGTAGAACAACTCGGGATACAACAGAGATGAAGAGATTGTGGAACAAAATGGCCGCTGAGGGCAGTGAATGGTCGCTAAGGTCAGTGAATAGGGTGTCCAAACTTTGATGAGTGGTTCTCGACGAAAAGTACGAAATTTCATCAAAACAACATCGGAATATTTTTTTTATTTTTTTTCCTTAAAAGTGCATTAAAAACCCTACAATTTGAGCACAAAACATTTTTATTTCGATTTCATAGCTCCGAGATAGACCATTTTTAATGCGTCCAGATTTGTAGTGATCCATGGTTTATTAAAAATGTTCAATCAAATACTTCAAAATATACTTACATCAATACACGGAATATATTCACTCCATAACTGTTCATATGAAGCCTTAAGGCCAATTGGGGTCCGGGTATGGTGAACGCGTTGCATTGGAGATGTTTCGAACTGCGGTGAATCCGTGCACCCATGGTGGACAACCAAAACATGTGGTTAACAAATTTTCAGAGACGCCGATTTATTTTTCTTTGATTCATTCATGATAATCAAATTTGAAATTCAGCAAACTTTGTTTCTTTTGTTCCTTCTATTCGCATTATACATGGTCACCCTAGAAAAACAACATCGTCATTCCACCGAGCGATGCTTGAACGTTTCTATCGCGGGAGCGTGAGTGATTATTTTCCAAACCGCGACAAGAAGTTAAGTGCGCCATTGACGTGGTTGGTACGTTCTGGTATACTTTGAATGGTTCTTTTTTGTACAATGTCAATAGCCCCCGATTTTTACCCGGGTTTTAGAGGAAAGTTGGAGGAGTCATTTGATTTTTTGCGCGCGTGTTTCGCCTCTCTTCTGACAGAGACTACAAATTTTACAACACTTCAGTAAGATGCCACACTGTGAAGTGTTTTAACGTGTAGAGTCACGTATTTTAAGGATGGTAGAGCAGTGTGTAGTTTTTTGTTGCAATATCCCGTTCTACCGACAAAATTCAGACCGATTGTTCTCTTTTGCCAGATGGAAAAGTTTTTAAGGCTTCCTTGCTTTGCTGGCTCGAGTATGAACTGAAGGAACCTGGGTAAATTGCTCTGTGCATGCTATTAGGTACTAAGTTCAATATCCGTTGATAACAGATTACAACAGCTCAAAATAGATTACATCTGCTTCTGGGGATTTGAGAAAGTTGTTTGCGTTATTTTTGCATCTGGGACTAGCGCCGATTTTGCTTGAAAGACATGTTTTTCAACGAGCTTATGATTTAGCGAAATAGAGGTCCATATATGTAAATGTAGCAAGGCTTGAAAATTATTTTTAAAATCTAATTAGAAAAAATTTACTCAAGTCATGTTACAATCACTTGAAAATCCGAAAACGTTCCACATTCCAATGAAAACTCAATCAGCCGACATCTTTTCTCGGATGCTTAAATTCTACTTACCCGGAAACTTTCCCATAACCACTTACCCATTTTCCAGTTTCGTCATGATAATAAAATGTGGAAGCCAGCCTCGATGCCTGTTCGTGCGATTCTGTCTAATAGATGAAGTCAATTTATTAATCCAGCCAAATGGCTAAAGTATCATATTCAGCCATTCCGCCAGGCGGGTATCACATGACAGGCTACACACACCCATGAGGCTTCAAGCAAAGGAAGAAGCTCACGTGAAGCCCACGTGGGACTTATTCTGTGTCTCGGTTAAGGAAAGGAAGAAGCATCTTCACAAGTTCGCCACCCATAAGCTAGTAGGTAATCTCGTTTGTAAACTTTTAGGCAGCATTTTAGGCTCTAGCCCGGGATCTTAACTCGTTGTCTATTTGAGCACAGTCATACACACATACATACACACGTTACTACGTACCTACCTACATTTGACATAATATAAAGTAAAACGAAAGGCGGTACAAATATGAGTCAAACTTTTCCCTAACGCGGTAACGCGAAAATCCATTTAAGTTCTAGTCAGTACAAGGTATTGGGGTGGCTCCAAACTAAGAATCCGCTGAAAACATTGCAAATTTGACGGAGTAAATGCAACATTTATGTATCTGTATCCCCTTTTGATGCAGGCTAAGGAGTATTTGTTCCAAATTCGCTAATCGAAGTTTAATTCATTTGTAAAGAATATTTCGATCCATGAGAAATCACTAATCCATCTGACTCCCAACGATTGTGTCCTGTAGTAGAGTGTTAAAGGGCTAACACGAAATTATTGCGTCATGCCAATTTTTTTATAATGTTTAGAATCCAACCAAAATTTTGGGGTACTTTTATACATATATTTACTTTAAAAATCCAAAGAAAAGTTAATCGATGGAGCATTGAGTGAAAAATTGAATGCATTTTCGTATGATGCCCTCCATCAAAGTCTTTACAGTGCCATCCGGTACCAGTTGCTCAATCTTTTTTTTAATTTTCTTAACATGTTCTTCTCGTCTTTGACTGTCTTCTTGCTCTTCCGAAGCTCCTGCTTCATTATTGCCCCGTACTGCTCCACCGGGCGCAGCTACAGATAGTTTGGCGGGTTCATGTCTTTTGGAACAAAATTGACAGAATTGGTCTCGCACCATTCCAGGACACTTTTAGAATAGTGGAATGGTGCCAAATCTGACCAAACCTAGCGGAGCTTCGTCATGCTGCTGCAAGAACGGTAAAAGGCGCTTCTCGAGGCACTCAGATTTGTAGATCTCGCCATTTACTATTCCCTTTGTCACGAAAGGCTCACTCCTCAGTCCCCAAGAGCTGATGGCCTGCCAAACGAGATATTTGGAAGCAAACTTCGTCATTTTCTTCTTCTTAAATTTGTCGTCCTCATCGAACTTGCTCTTGCCGGAGAAAAATTCCAACCCTGGAATTTGCTTAGAATCGACTTTTATATATGTTTCGTCATCCATTACCCAGCAGCCATATTTTGTCAGCATCTTCTCGTAAAGCTTCCGTTCCTGAATTTTAGCCGTCGATTGTTGCCACTCATTGCGGTTTAGGTAGTTCTGTACCTTATATTTATGTAGTCCAGCTCTCTTCTTTGCATTTTTAACGTAGCTCTGCGACATGCCGATCTTTTTAGCCAAATCACGGTTTGAGACGCTTGTATTTGCTTTAATCATCCGCTTCACATTTCCCTCCGTCTTTTTGTTCTCCGGTCCCGGTTTTCTTCCAGCTCCTTTGCCGCGGTCCAACGTCAACCGCTCCTAGAATCGCTTCAACACTCTGGAGACGGTTGAATGGTGAATGTTCAACTTTTTTCACAACTGCCCGTCGCGCCGGTCAGGAAATTCCAAGTGTTTAAAAAAATTAGTTCCCTCGACTCGCGTTGGTTCACTTCCATTTTAGTTGAATCGAAAAACACGATTTCGAGTTTGACAGCATGTAAACACTACACATTAATGAGAAATTATGCAAAATTTGGTTTCGTGTCTGCCCTATCTATATATATAAAAGTGAATTTCTGTCTGTCTGTCTGTCTGTCTGTCTGTCTGTTCCCTATAGACTCGGAAACTACTGAACCGATTTGCGTGAAACTTGGCAGGTGGGGGTATTGGAAGCAGGGGAAGGTTCCTATTATGGTTTGAGACCCCTACCTCTCTCATGAAGGGGGGGAGGGTCCTCCCAATCAAAAGACAATTGTTTGCATAACTCGAGAACCCATCAAGCAAATGGTATCAAATTTGGCATGGGTGGATACTGGGGTACGAGGAATGTTTCTAAGAATATTTGGTACCCCTCCCTCCTTCCAGTGGGGAGATAGAAAGGGGGGAGGGGACCTACCTTACAATTTTTTACATAACTAGAGAGCTAATCAAGCTAATGGAACAAAATTTGGCATGGGAGGGTAGCGGAATACAAAAAATGATTCTATAATTAATTCAAACCCCTCCCTTCTTCCATTAGAGATACAGGAAGAAGGGGGGGGGGGCTTTGACCACTTTTTTATTGCATAGCTTGAAAACTATTCGAGCAAATGAAACCAAATTTGGCTAGGAAGGGTTTATGAGTACGATAAATAGTTCTATGAATATTTGGTACCCCTCCCTCATTACAGTGAGGATATAGAAAGTGGGGAGGGTGCTCCTTTACAATTTCCTGCATAAATGGATAAATAATGTAGCAAATGGCACCCAATTTGGCATGGGAAGGTATTTGATTACGATAAATGTTCCTATGATATTTTGAGAACCCTTCGTCCTTCAAATCGGAAAATCATAAGGGAGGAGGGTCCTCCCATATAATTTTCACATCCTTCGGGAACTTACTAAACATATGGAACGAAATTTGGCTTGAGAGAGTATTTGAGCACAGGGAAAGTTTCTGTGAATATTTGGTACTACTGCCCCCTTCCAGTGGGGTGATATGAAGGAGAGGGGGGGGGCTTCTTTACAATTTTGCATTACTCGAGAACTAATCAAGCTAATGGAAACAACTTTGGCATGGGAAAGCATTTGGAAACGTAAAATGGTTATTAGCTTATTTGAGACTTCCTAATCTTTCAATTGAGAATGCAGTAAGGGAAGACGGATGCTCATATATGTATGTATGATTGTTTTGCATAAACCAAAAACTTATCTAACGAATGGAACCAAGTATGACATGGGAACAATCATTCAATTTAACAACTGGGGAAGAATTTGGCATAGGAGTGTATTTGAATACACGGAATGTTCAATCTTGATCCCCTTCTTCCAGGTAGGGGATAGGTAGGAAGAGCAGCTCCGATACAAATTTTATAGCATAACTCGACAACTAATAAATCAAACGAAACCCAATTTGGCATAAGTGGGTATTCAAGCACAAGATATGTTTTTTTTTCGGTAGTTTAGCATCATTATCACAAATCAGTGGAACGATATAGAGGGAAAAGAGGGCATTGATACAATTTGTTTGATATTTCGATAACTTATCGAGAAAATAGAATTAAATTATCATGTGAGCAAATTTGTGTACGAGCAATGTTTCTTCGATGGTTTGAGAACCTCTTATCTTGCCAGAGGGGAGATATACAGTGGGGAGAGGGTCACCCATTTTTTGAATAACTCGAGAATGGAGCCATATATGGCGTGGGATCGTATTTGTATACAAGAAGTTTTTTTCTGATGTTATGAGACCCACCTTCCTTCAATTAGGGATATAGGAATGGGGGTAATTTGTACGATAATTCGAGAACAAAAGGGTAAAATAAATGTCCCATGATGTTATTTTGTTACTTAAAAATGATTATATGATAGTTTGAGATAGTTTCATATTTATATAAAAAAATATTTTAGCATAAGTTATAAACTTATGAAGCAAAGAAATCCCGAGTCATAAAAAGGATTAAAACACAGATTTAAAAAAAAACATTTTAATGATTTTAAATTGAACTTTTAATTTTGTGCAAATAAATAACAAGTTAAATAACTAGGTATAACAAGTTTCAAAAAATGTTGGAAGGTGTAGCAAAGCACACCGGGTCAGCTAGTAATACATACAAATAGGTCCCGGAAAGGCGCAAGATTTGGGTTCATAAGCTGAAATTAGATGCTGTTTTTTCGAGCCAACCATTACAAAGGTTAACTTTACCTGTTCGATTAAAAAAATATCAAAAACTAACTTGTTTTGTTGATTATTTTACAGTATCTCATAAAACCAAAGTTTAAATTGAAGTCAAAAGGAAATAAACAAAAAATTCAAACTTTGAAATTTTTCACCACACACAAAATTTATACCAAGTAGCACTATTGTTTAGTAAGACTCTTTAAGTCTCTTATGTAAGCTAAATTTGGTCAAGTATCTTGCTATAAATTCAAAATGTTACTTGAGATGTTCATCTCAATTATGGTAACGGTAGCACGGATATGTGTCTCCTGATTTCGTTGTTCATGATTCTCGAAATTAAAGCCACAAAAAGCACTTCTAAGACCCGCCGCCACGAGTTTCTGGGTCTGCCTCTCCTTAGATGTCCTTCTGGATTCCATTCAAGCGCCTCGTTCTCATCTTTTCGCAGCGCGTGCCCAATCCATCTCCACTTACGTTCCCGAATCTCGATTTCTAGCGCCGGGTGTTGTTGTCCCCTCAACATTTGCGGCCAGCTTGAAGATGTACTCCTCAACGCCAGCTGTTGGTTTGAGTCATTCAAATTCGATAACGTAAATAATACCGTATTTGTTTTCTCCACTCGATCAGTGTTCCACCGTACCCGACAAAAACAAACACAAATCGTCGCCAGTGTATTGCTACCTCACTCACTCACACGCTCTCTCGCAACACTGACAAAATTATCGGTGGGCCACCGTCCGCAAGCAGAACTCCGACAGGTCAAAACCAGTGCAACACCGTCCGAATAAACCAACAGTTTGACAGCACCTAGTGGTGCACCAGTGCAACACTAGTGCAACACTCGGCATAAACAAATACGGTATAAGTATATGTGTCTCGTCCTCTTCATGCATCGTGTGTGTGGCAACCAAATGTTGAGAGACGAACAAGCAGCAAACGAATAGTGTCTCTCGGATAAGATGCTCCTCACCCTCATGATGGGAGGTTTGAAAGAATGTTTACACGGGAAATAATAAAATGGTAAAAGCAAACGCTCGTGGAAGCCGAAAAGGTAACTTCTACCTTTTCGAGGAGAAACTCACCTCACAATCAGGTAAAGTTTACTTGAATCGAGCAGACAAAAATGTACTTTTCACAGAGAAAAAAAGGTGAATTTAAAAAAGATTAAAATTCCCTCGTAGTGATGAGGTGAAGTTCACCTGAATTGAGGTGAATAAGAAAGTACAATTTGTCGTAACCGGTGGTGTCGCGGCACCAACTTCACATCAATTTTCGTCACCTTTCAAATGGCACGGAACATCCTGTACTTCCGTTCTCTAGTTCAACCTTGTTCAAACTGAAGACGGAGAATGTATCTCATAATTTCAAACCTATTCACATTATCTCTCTCTCTCTTTTCAATTTCTTACATACTCAAATTCCAATCAGTTATGTATACTTCTTGCTTTCTCTTTCGTAATGTAGATTCTCCTACTTTCTTTCCAACACTACCCGGTTAATAAAAAGAGTAGTAGGACCACTAGAAAGATTAGTAGGAATTCAACTTGCCGCCTACTAGCCATCCCATTGTTTTCTAGTGGAAAATGGCCCAACCGATACAGTAGAAATTAATTTTACCAATTCAAAATGACAGCTAACGCACACAAACGCATGCTTGGTTTGTTTACATTTTGTGTAAATGTATTAGTGCATACGAAAAAACCGCTTGTATGTGTTTGTGTCAACTCTAAAACGGAATTTTGGGGAGGTCTCACACCGGGATGAAGAAAAAAAATCTTATCAATTTAAAGTTTACATTTATTTTGAATAATAAAAACGCTCCTTCGGAAGCGGTATCCGTACCGGAGCTTATTATTTGATTTGGCATGCCTGGCCTCATGGGACCACGAATAAACTGCTGCTGTTGATCTCGATGCTGCTACGAGCGTCAACTATCCGCCGGTCCTGGCTTCGGCGATACTCGTTGCTGGAGTTGGAAACTGAGCTGAGATCCCGTTCCCTCTCCAAGGCCTGCGACTCGCGCTCCGTGGCGGCCTGCTTCTGGAGTTGAAGCTCGTACTCGGCGGCCACTGCTGCAGCTGATTTTGGTGTCCTTCTCCTGCCGCATTTCTCAAAAAGGCCATTGGCCAGTCCGTCTCGGTCCTAAAACAATGAAAAAATAAATTGATAATCGAAACTGGCATTAATATTGAAAGAACTTACCATTTTTCGGCACATCCAATAAGCTGCAGGTATGGTAGCAAAATGGCCGTTGAAAAATTTTCCAGGCCTTCTAGGACAGGAGGATTTTTCTATTTTGTATAATATGCATCTAATGTATCTGTATATGTGCAATCGGTACAATCAGCTGATTTGACTTATGCACGTTGAGATTTTAGACCTCAATTTTTAACATCGAATGCAACCCTACGCGCGAAATTTTCGGCTCAACAATGATCCGCATTGATTGGGTAATGTTGCTTTTACACTGATATAAATGATCAGATAGTTTTCTTTCATTATCTCGGATTTCTTTTCAACTTATTTTATCAGATTTCCTTTTTCTCTTTATTTATTACCTATATTCACTACACAATTCACCTATAAATCTTAAAAAGGAAAAACTTACCTCGTAGCGAGGTGAAGTTGACCTGGATTGAGCCTAATAAAACGATAAAATTCATCTCGAAAAAGTAATTATTTGATGGTTAGAAAAAAATTTCTGCTAATCTCTCGGTGAACTGCTCATGGCTGTGGTACTCAGTTCGAGATCCCTATTGTTCTTAACAGTCGTTTCTCGAACACAGTTGGACTCTTCTTCGTTTGGGATATTCATAATTGAAGATGCATCGGCATCGCTCTCAGTTGATCTACTCTCTACAGACGACATCGGGCTGAGTACCACCATTGTTGGTGAAATTAAGGCCGAGTTGGTTAACCCATTAGATACAATGTTTGCAAATGTTCTATTGTTTGATCCACTGGAATCAAGGCGCTCGTTAGCTGTTTTCCTTTTCGTACAATCGACCTTGAAATGGTCTAATGCACCACACACAAAACACTTTTTCTGCTGGCCCTCATAATGTATTCTTGCTTTTAAGTTATCGATATGAAGTTGTGCTGGGATCTCTTCCACCACCTCCAGATGCACTCCTATCACTCCATTTAAATTTGATACCCTGTAACAGCTGGAAACGTTTCCGAACTAATTGCTGAATTATCCCGTACTTCGACATGACGTTACATATAATGGTCACCACCATCCACATATAATGGCACCACCATCTTTGGCGTGTCATCCAGGTATCTGAATTCTACTTCTGGTCGAATTTTTGATAAGGCATTTTCCATTAATTTTCCAGACTGAAACCGCACAAAAATACAAAAATCTTCTCAGTACATCGCACTGAGATCTTCACAAGACCACAATTGTTTTTCAAAAAAATTAAACACCTCGGAATTAGATGGGTTTCTGGACTGCGGTCCAAACCGTAGTTTTAAAGTGTTTTCTCTTCTGGGTTCCGCATCTTGTTTCACTTTCTCGTCTTAGCAAAGTACTCACTTCTTGCAGCTAAACAATCGCGATTTACAATGCGCACTACTCATGAAAACACGTCCGTATTCCACGAAGCTTTCTACTGAAGTGGATTCAGATCTTGCCTAGATGTTTTGATTTCAGAGATACAGTTTTGTGAAAAAATTAAATTCCACCATTTTTGGAAATTTTAATAGTTAAGACTACATCTTTTTCTGACATCATTAAAAAAGTCGTTGAGCATCAGATATTGAAGATTTTAACTTATTTAAAAACTTTGTTGAAGACTGCCTTCTAATTATATTCCCACGTATCAGGGTTTTTTTTTTTCTTAGCGGCCCCACCACACTCCCCCATACCAAAAAGCTCATTTGAGCCCCCTGGTAATGGACGCTAACTTTTCTCAGCATGTCTGGCAGCAAACAAGAAAATAACATTAAAAACTCAAACGCGGACAAACTTTAATCATGCTGAGAACGTAAAAAATATTATTTACTACGAGGAAGTATGAAAAACAAAAGAGAATTTTACTCAATGAATCTCAGTGGAAGAATATTCCTTTGAAGAGATCCATTTTAATGATTAACAAATAAATTATTTATTTATAAGAATTGATAATAAAAAACTAAAACTAAATAATTAGAACTAAATTTACTGCTAAGAAAATTATAAAAAAAGAAATAAAAATGCTAAATTAGTGGTTGGTTATTGGTTTAGGTTTACTTTGAAGTATTGTATTAGTTTGATCTTAAAAATGTTTCTACTAGAGCTGTTTTTTATATCTTCTGGAAGGCTGTTGAACTTCGTAGGACCAATGAAAGAAATTCGACGTTGACTAAGACAGGTAGAGGCTGTGCTGCGCATAAGATGGTGAGATTGACGGGTATTATGAACTCTCCGGCCTGCATTAAACATCAAGTTTTGGTTATGGTTAGACGAGTGCAGATTATCGAATACGTAAACTACGGTTTGCAAATCGCACAGTTTAGAGAGAGGTAATATATATTGAGATCTATCGGAATAAAGTAAATTGGTTGGGTAAAGACGGGAAAGATTATAGATTGTTTTAATGCAACGATTCTGGAGGGTTTGTAAACGGGAGAGGAGGGACAATGGTGCTCTACCCCAAACTGCTATCAAATAATATAGACGGGAGTGTATGATATTTGTTTTTGCAATTGATCAATCTGGAAGCGCCAAGAAAAAGTTTCGTCTAGAGTTATTCCCAAGTACTTGAAGTTTGTTACCTTTTCAATTATTGTAGTAGATAGTTTAGGATCGTTGTGTGGTTCGATTTTTTCCCGAGGAGAGTGAAAAATCATGTACTTTGTTTTAGCAAGATTCAAGGTCAAGAGGTTGGCGGAAAAATAACTATTAAGAACTCTTAAATCTTCTTCCATATGGTTGATAATTATATTGGAACAGTTTGCGGGATAAAAGAGAGCTGTATTATCTACAAACAGGCGGGGTGTACCGTGTAACGGCAACTTACTGAGATCGTTTATGTAAAGTAGAAAGAGTAAAGGTCCGATATTGCTGCCTTGCGGAACACCAACCTCCAGCTTTTCTAGGGAGCTCTTTTCTTCTCCTAAGCAGACAAATTGCTTTCTATTTGACAAATAGCTGCGTATTAAGTCGTTGACTAAGCCTCTCATGCCATAGCACTCAAGTTTGTTCAACAATATTTCGTGGTTTAAAGCGTCAAAGGCTTTTTTAAGATCAAGAAAAAGACCGCCTACAATTTTTTTCGTGTCTATTTCACAAATGACAGAATCCATCAGCTCGCAGATTGCTGTAAGCGTGCTGGATCCTGATTTGAAACCATATTGTAAACGGTAAAAAACGTTGTTTTCATTTAAAAAGCTATTCATTCTGCTTATCAAAAGCTTCTCGAAAATTTTGCTGAAAACGCTTAAGGTTGAAATGGGTCGATAATTATTTACATCGAGTTGATCACCAGACTTGAAAATAGGGATTACTCTTGCGGTTTTGAGGCATTCTGGATAAACTCCTGTCTCTATGATTTTGTTAAAACATTCCGCAAGAATTTTGGCAAAATGTGTACTGTGATTTTTGAGTACTTGTGGCGAGATATTGTCTGGACCACTACTTTTTTTGTTTTCCAAAGATTCAATGGCAACAGTCACCTCGTTAACTGAAGCAGGCCGCAGAAACAATGAGTTAGAAACCCGGTTTATATGCGAGAAAGTGTTGAAATCAGGGTCTCTAGTAATAGTGTTTGCGAGAGATTTTCCGATGCTGGTAAAGTAATTGTTAAATGTAGTACAAACTTCATGTTGGTTTTCCTCGACGGTGTTATCAACTCTTAAGAAGATGTCGGATTTAGTTTTCGACCTTCCGAGTATTGAGTTTATTTTTTTCCATAGTTTTGAATCAGATGTATTGCTCAAAATATTTTCATAATAAGTACTCTTACACTTCCTCTTACAAACTTCTATCGGGTTTATCGAAAGGTTGCCAGATTTTTTTAGCACGTATCCGGGCCTGACAAATCCAGGTAATTTTAAATAGCTGAGGTAAAATCTAGAAAAAAAATGAAAAAAAAATTTCATCAAAAATTATCGACAGATTTTAAATCGTATTTAAGATTTCCAAAAAAACATTTTATGTTAACTTTTTTTTTAAACTACCTCAAAAAATTTTGGTTTGGAGGCATGGTTAATGAGAAATATGTATAACTCAATTGTAGTTTTGAATGATTAGCCAAATAAAGAGAATAAATCGTGGCAAAATCCTGCAACCGGGCTGGCACGGATTGTTCCGTAATTTTGTATTAAATATCCGAACAAAGAGAAGATAACACAAACTTTTGCTCTCGGCGCATGCAAACCGTTACCAGCGACAATATTTGCTTCTTCTCTCATTGGACAATTCTTGCAAATACACCATCGGATTTTTAGCAATCTGTTTTCTCTGTTGGTAGCAGAGAGAACAAAAAGGCTCAATTCTCACTTAGTGCCCGTGCTTGAGAACAAATTGAGCAAAATTGTCGTCAGAATCTGCAAACATGGCGGACGTATCGACATATCCGATTTAAACCGACTTCAAATAAGCATTTTTACGATCTTTTTAGTTATTTAGTAAGAATTGCGATTCACAATTCTGTTGTTAACTACTTGAACAATCATTTCTGATGCGATCTTATGTTAGCTGTGTAGAAGACTTATTTGGTAAGAATTGCGATTCGCAATAACGTTGTTAACTACTTGACCTATCATTTTGATGCGATCTTATGTTTGCTGGGTAGAAGACATGGCAAAGTGTTGCTGCTGGCAAGCCGAGGAAAGACGCGATACTCACTCTACTGTCGGCATATCTTTTTTTGCACGACCAATACGGTGATATGGTCAAATGTGGTCAAGGGAAAACGCGTTTAAATCGGTGAAATCGTTTATTTAGAAAATCAAATTAAATTTCTTTTCCAAGTTTAAGTAGTATAAAAAATTCAGTTAGGCTTCCGCTTTTCCAAATCCCTGCCATCAGATTTTGTACAGCCACCTTGTCCACCGTCTTCGCCGCAGAAAGCCAGTTTGCCTTGAACTGCTGCTAGTCCTTAGCAGTTTTTTTGGTCTTCTTTAGGTACCGCTTGACAATAGCCCAGTATTTCTCAATTGGGCGGAGCTCTGGCGTGTTGGGAGGGTTCTTGTCCTTGGGAACCACCTGCACGTTTTTGGCGGCGTACCACTCCATGGCCTTTTAACCGTAATTGCAAGATGCCAAATTCGGCCAAAACAGTACGGAACAACCGTGTTTCTTCAGGAAAGGAAGCAGACGTTTATTCAAAGACTCTTTCACGTAAATTTCTTGGTTGACAGTCCCGGAAGCTTTGAAAATGCTGCTTTTCAAGCCACAGGTACAGATGGCTTGTCAAACCAGATACTTCTTCGCGAACTTTGACAGGTTCATGTGTTTGCAAATATCTGATACCTTTCCCCTTCCTTTTGCCGTATAAAACTCCTGTCCCGGAAGCTGCTTGGAGGCGGCTTTGACGTAGGTTTCGTCGTCCATTACCACGCAGTCAAACTTCGTCAGCATCGTTGTGTACAGCGTCCGGGATCGCGCTTTGGCCGTCATATTTTGTTTATCATCGCGATTTGGAGTCACTACCTTCTTGTAAGTCGATAGTCCGGCTCGTTTTTTTTCTCGATGCACGGTTGAAGATGATACACCCAGCTTATTTGCGGCATCTCGGAGAGAGAGGTTAGGGTTTCGCTTGAAACTACCGGCAACTCTCTTTGTCATCTCAGCGGCTTCCGGTTTTCGATTTCCCCCTGATCCAGACTTCCTGGCTATCGACAAACGTTCCCCAAACAATTAAGGTATATTTGTAACGGTTGGTTTGGCAACTTTTAGCAACTTTTAGGCAACGTTTGCCAGCTTTGCGTGCGAGTAGCTAGGATTTTCGCGATGCGTGAGCAAAATTTTGATAAACTGCTCTTCTTCCTTGGACAGCATTTTGACAACTGAAGAGTGAATTCCAAAATCAAAACAAGAGCAACATTCTACACACACACACACACACACACACACACACACACACACACACACACACACACATACACACACACACACACACACACACACACACACACACACACACACACACACACACACACACACACACACACACACACACACACACGCACACACACACACACACACACACACACACACACACACACACACACACACACACACACACACTCACACACACACACACACACACACACACACACACACACACACACACACACACACACACACACACACACACACACACACACACACACACACACACACACACACACACACACACACACACACACACACACACACACACACACACACACACACACACACACACACACACACACACACACACACACACACACACACACACACACACACACACACACACACACACACACACACACACACACACACACACACACACACACACACACACACACACACACACACACACACACACACACACACACACACACACACACACACACACACACACACACACACACACACACACACACACACACACACACACACACACACACACACACACACACACACACACACACACACACACACACACACACACACACACACACACACACACACACACACACACACACACACACACACACACACACCTTCAAAATGAAGGGTGTTCAGGTTTTTTAAATGCAAAATTGAAAGAAATACGTCAAGTTGATATTGACCAAATTTTGACCGTATCACCACGCTTTTGTACGTAGTGGTAATGCAATTATTTGATCAAGGGGTTGAGTCTTTATGCCAATGCTGGCACAGTCAATCATGTCATTTTTGGTGCAGTGCACATTTTATCTCATTTCAGGCATAGAGTTTGCATCAATTGGGTGTACTTTGTGTTGCTGTTTATGATGAACATCAAAACTTGAAAAACCCAGAAGCTTGTTATCACTAAAGCTGACTGCCTAACTACTTTTTAAGGTGAAAAATATTTCCCTACAAACTTATTTTTAAAATAAGGCTCTGATCGATGCCAATTGAAGTATGTAATAAATAACTTAAGCTAACGATTTAACATTAATGCAAAATTTTAGTAAACTATTAAAAAAATCCAATAAATTGTTTTTAACTTATCACATAAATCTATGATAACTGAGTACACAACCAACCCTAGCGACCGGGTAGTACAAGATAGTACAAGAAATTTAACTCCGTTCACTCTTCACACACTTGGGTAGGCACCCGTTTGCACTTGCGGGTGTAGTTATAGCGCAGTTTTGCAGTACAAGCGAGCAAGGGCTGTAGCTTTCAGATAATGGTTTAACTTTTCACGGGCAGCACAACATTGTCGGCGGCTAAGGATTTCAGAAAGTGTCAGCTTCCGATTCCTTCTAGCATGATGGCACACCACCACGTGTCTCTAAGTGGCTTTGAATGTCTCAATCGGGCTATGTAATGTGTATGTTGTATCGGGGAAGGTTGCCCCCAAGTCGCATAATGTTCGCAGGAACAATGTTTCGAACGTGCTGTTATTTCTGTATGACTAGTTACTATGTTTATCGTGCTAATGGGAGAGTTTCTCGTATCCCAGGAGCGGTTTGAAGTTTCGATGTTATGGGTTGAGTTCGACGATACTCTCGAATTATTTTAATCAAATAATCCTGGAGAAATTTGAAGTATGATACATTCTGATTGAGATTCAATTGACTGTTTTTAATCAGACATCCGAATCAGGCAATAATTTCGATAGAGATCTCAAGTGAAATCTGAACCGTTAAAACATTGACTGCTGATGAGCCAAAATGAAACCACCCCATTAAGCATACTTAGGGTCAACATTCAGATCAATTAGGCTAAGACAAAAGTGATTCTGATGATTACCCGAAAAGCCATTCGGGTGTAAAAACAATGGCTTTAGTATAGCCAGTTAAATGGAATGGCATCATAAAACACACCAACACACACCCACACATGTAGGAGGGGCCACATTCCATTCTATTGTGAAACGAGTGAAGATGAGCAAGCAGCCATTGAGCTGTTCTAATACCTATTATTCTATGACTGCCATGTGTGTGTAATGAAAATTAACGAAATTAGCGCCCAATTTAGGCAGCAGCCAAAGTTTGGTGCTACTAACTCCCATAAAGAGCGCCATTTTCCGTAAGAGTCGTAATCATTCTCGCCCCCTTGGTGGATGTCTAGTTGGAAGTGCGAGGAATTCCTTCTCTGCACATTCCTAGTGGTCTAACTTCGCTCCAATAGTCTGAATAAACTTGTTGAAAACGGGAAAACGTCTTCAACCACCCACACTTACTACGAGTCTAGTTCTAGGACTCGGTGAACAGAAATAATTCCAAATGTGCAGCATCCGATGTGTCTGCAGATGGACTTCATTCAACAAACCGATGATGAGTTCACTAACGCTCTGGTAGTTGAGCTGCCCTTTCCCGAAAAACCGGAATCCATACCTCTTTTCCTAGAGATGGAATTAATGAAATTGGAATTGGCTCCCTTACAACTACCAGCAGGAGCAGCAGCGAAAGGTTGAAATGTTTGCACTTCTACGTGGTATTCTTTCCGATAGCTTACGCCACTCATCCTGGATGGCTCACTGAAGCGAGATCAACTGACTTAAAGCGAGTCACCGGAAAACGAAAACGATATCCCACCTGTAGAAACTTTATTAAATTGTACTTTTTAGCTAAAAAATCCTCTTACCTTCATACGTAAGACGTTGACTTTTAAACCTAACAAATTCTAAGAAATGTAAAAAAAACAATTTTCGTAAATGAACCCGCACTACTCTTGGAATGCATCTGACTTTTGCCACCAAAGCGAAAACATTTCTTCCGTCATTTTCTTGAGCGAAAGGGTTCCAGCTGCAAATCACGTTTGCTCGTCTAATTTCATTTTCATCCTTGCAGGGCGAAGTTATTGCATTCCTGAGAGCAGTTTCCTTTCGTTTCGTTTAAGTAATTCCCGCCGTTGCTGCTGCTCAAATGGCTTTGGTCTTTTTGCTGCTGGTTGAAGCGGTTTGAAAGTCGATATTTGCAACTTAAGATAAATAGAAAGTGGTATCTACTGAGAGAAAATCGTAGTGACTACCAAAACTACTAAAGGGATTATTCCGTGAGGTGCGGGTTCCTTTATCTATTTTCCTTTTTAAATTGCTTCGAAGCTCTCTTCAACATAAGAGATTAGATGGTACTACATTTTTATCGAAGATTCCACCCAGCCGAACCCTTTATTGTATTACTAATATTCCCGTTTTTCTCTGCTTACTTTCAGGTATGCCACACATTGCCTCCCTCCTTCGATTGAGAAAGAGATGAAGCAGCAACAGTAGTTCAATCCATCCGGCACGAACGAAGTCAAGGACCGTGAAGATCATTAACGAAATGTGCCGTGAAAGTTTGTCCATGCTTATTTGCTCAAGGGATTCGTACAAGAGGATTAGTTGAAGTCCATGAGATCGCTTCGATGTTCAATATGTATTTCTGAAGAAAACTTATACATGAAAAATTGTTAATATCTAAGCTTTAAAAAGTGCTCGAATAATGATAATAAATCTCGATATTCTATATAGAATGTATAGATATGTTAACATTTCTCGGACAACTGCACTCACATAAGCTGATAGCGCGCGTGCCTAACAGTGTTGGACTAAAAGTACTTATCAAAGCAAGTGAAAAATACTTATTTTTAATGTTTTTACAGAATTTATACATTTTAAAATTTTATCCAATAACGCTAGATTACAGTATTTATGAGCAAAGAAAACTGAAAATCATTTTTAATGTCAAATGGATCAAATAATTAAAAAAATCTCAGTAGAACAGTATTCAATTTATGCTCAAAATACGCATTTTTTTTAAATGGACACAATACTTGTACAACTTAGATCAAAATATCTCGGACTCGGACTCACTTTATTGTATACCTACTACTGAAAAATAAATTTTTTCAACGATAAACTGAGCTTCATTTTTATTAATGATAAATGTTGGACTACACTCGTGACGACCGAACTTTTCACCGCGACGAATAATCCGGACCGACGAACCGCGTGGCAAATGTAAACAATAACAGAGAGTCGCAAGTTAGAGAGAACGTCAATTCGCAATTGTTTATTGTTTATTTGTTATAAAATCATCTGACATATTTAGGTGTCTTAATGATCTACTTAATATTATTTGTACATTACATGATACTTTTCCTAATTTCTCAGTTGGTCACTTAAGTCGGATTCAATACGGCGTTTGAAAGTTGAAATGGAAACATTGAAGTCGAAGACAGCATAATAACGTAGAAAGCATATTTTTGCGGAACGGAGAGGGTCGTTACTGCCATATCGCGTGCTTCCAGGGAGAGCAAGTTTCTATTACGTAGAGTTCTTCCTGGAGCATAAATATTACAGCGAGATAGTAGCCAGGAGCAGTCAATTTCGTTCCGAAGAATCTTTGCCACAAACAGCGATTGACCGATGGAACGACGATCCGACAGCGTATGAAGTCCAAGCAGAGCACAACGATGAGCGTATGGCGGTAGGTTTAAAGGATTCTCCCAAGGTAGTTCACGAAGAGCATAACAAACGAACCGACATTGAATTGCTTCAAAACGCGCTGTCCATGAAGCTTCAAAAGGCCACCATACTAGGTTCGCAGATTCCAATGTTGATCGCACCAGACAACAATACAGAGCTTGCAAGCAGAGAGGATCAGTGAATTCTTTACTCAAACGTATAATAAATCCAAGCATTCGGTTAGCTTTCTCGAGTACCACAGAGTAATGCCGCTTGAAAGTCATTTGACTATCCAACAAAACGCCAAGATCCTTTATCTCCTCAACACGATGCAACTGCTCGCCCAGAATATCGTAATTATGAATAAATGGATTTTTTCCTACGCCCAAACGTGATAATACAGCACATCGTAACGCTCAAACCTAGTAAATTATTGGCGCACCAGTTTACAACTGTGTCCAAAAAGCGTTGTAAGTCATAACAGTCAGATTTACTGTTTATGACTAAAAATATTTTTAAGTCGTCCGCGTACAGGAGAACTCCACATCCAATGAGCAACAAGTTGATATCATTACAAAACAGCGTAAACAATAAAGGACCCAAATTGCTGCCTTGGGGTACCCCAGACTTTGGAATGAAGTCAGAAGATTCAGCTGAACAAATTTTCACAGCCAATCGACGATCTCTTAGGTAGTTTCTGATCCACGCACACAATCGTTCGGAAAATCCCAATCGATGCAATTTTTTCAGAAGAATATCGTGGTTTACAGAATCAAATGCCGCGGAAATATCGGTATACATCGCGTCGATTTGTTTGCCGGCATCCATGTTTGATATGCAAAAGGATGTAAAAACCATCAGGTTTGAAGTTACAGAGCGTTTAGGAAAAAATCCATGCTGGTTCTCAGAGATCCAGTTCCGGCAAGCCGAAAATATGACATCGTTGACAATCCTCTCAAATACTTTCGAGCAGGCAGCTAGCGATGTGACACCACGGTAGTTAAGAACATATTTTTTGTCACCTTTTTTGTACACTGGGCTCATTAACGATTTTTTCCAGATGGTAGGAAATTTTTGCTGTTCTAGAGACTGAGTGAAAATGCTTGTCAGAGGTTTCACCACTAATGAGCAACACTTTTTCAGTACGCACGCCGGTATGCCATCCTGTCCGGCTGTCGTGGAGTTTTTCAGATTAATTATTGCCTCTAACACCATTTCCTCGCTTACAGCAAAAACATCCAGATCCAGCACATCGATGGGTAATCGTGTTACTGCGGCGTTCAATTGACTAGCGGTTGGCGATTTGACTGAAAAAACACTGGCGAAGTGCGTCGCAAAAAGGTCGCATTTTTCGTCAGCTGACATGGCAATACGATCATTTAATTGGAGTACAGCTGGAAGCCCAGACTCTTTCCGTTTGGAGTTTACAAATTTCCAGAACTTTTTTGGATTGCGACGAAGTTCAGTCTGAGTACGATGCACATAACGACGATAACAAAGTCGGTTGTATATCCGGTAACATTTAGTAGCCGCGTTCAATTTGATTTTCACGAATGGGCACCTGGAGTTACTAAACTTCCGTACCAATTTCGATCGTGTCTGTTTCAACCTCTTCAAGTGAGCATTAGTCCAAGGAGGTCGAAGAGGAGGCCGCACCAGGGGTACGGATTTATCAATAGCGTCATCCAGGATTGCTTTAAATATACAAATAGCCACATCAACGTCAGTACAACTTTGGATTTCAGAACAGTCAGCTTCAGATAGAACACGGTTCATAGTATCAAAATCCGCTCGATTAAAATCATGGGCTGATACATCGAAATCTTCAACAAAAGTGATAGGATTCGGGAAGAAAATTTCAAATTCCAAAGGAGGGTGATACACGTCTATCGGCACAATGAAATCACTGGCTTCGATAATGGGACTGATCGAAATAGAATCATCTGAGAAAACCAAATCCAGCGTTCGGTTTTGAGAGTTTCGTATCCCGTTTCGTTGACTAACTCCATTCAATGTCGTTCCATCCAATAGCGTAGCACTAGCAGAATTTATCATGGAAGAAGATTCCAACACCATGTTGCTGCTCTGACCCGGAATCCAGAACAATTGCGATTGGTTAAAGTCACCAAGAAGAATTACATTACATGCAGGGTGTTGTAGTCTAGCATCTGATAATGCATCAACATGCAAATCTATAATTGTACAATCGTAACTTTTTTCCGGCGGCACATAAGCTGTTCCGATCAAAAATGAGCCGTGATCATTTCACACTCTCACCCACAAACTTTCTATGCTATTAGTATTGAAAGCTACGATTGATGAGCTAAGCTTGCTTGAAACCGCTATGAGGACCCCACCACCTCTACTACGACGACTATTGGCACTACTTCTGTCACAACGAAATACGTTATAGTCAAAACCGAATAACTGACTTGACGGTACGGATGAATCGAGCCAAGTTTCGGTGAATGAGTAAATTTCGAAATCGAGCTCTGATGAAGCAACGAAGCATTCAGCGATTTTGGATTTCAATCCACGCACGTTCTGGTAGTACAGCCGCAAACCATTAGATGAATTAGATGCGTCAATTATTTGTCGTGATGTGTTCCGATGATCGTTGGGACGAGTTCTGGAAGTTGAGAGGCTATTGTTCTACAATTGACGAAGTGAATTCGTACACTAAAAAAGCATAGTAAAATTACCAAATCCGTGGTTAAATTAAAAACACGCAACCATATTTGTGAGTTAATAATGTTTTGTTCTTAAAAAAAAAAAACTACGAAAATTGTGGGATAGAAGAATATCTATCGTGGTCATTTACCAGTCGAGTTAAATAATTCCAATGGCAACTCCATTTGCCAGCTCCCGAATATCTCCACAAGCCACACACCGATATCTTGGTCTCTACGAATCTCTTTCGCTCTCTTTCGGACTCGCGGCCTCTCGTCGGCCCGTCATCGTTCGGCTACATCGTAATCGGTTCGTGCCAGCCTTGCCAGATCTACGGATTTCTCCGTAGTTCTACAGATTTTCAGCATTTCTACGGAGCTACGGATCGATGCTCGAAATCTACGGATTTTTAGCATTTCTTACGGATTTTCTACGGATTATCGAGAAAATTCAAGGGATTCTGCGGGATAGTGACCAACCACCGATGCTATGATGTCGTGTTTTTTTATTTCTTTTTGGCCAAAGTCTATCGACTATCGACCGTCTATCGACTATCGACTATCGACCGTACCGTTTCGCATGCAAACCCCGCATGTAACGAATGCGAAGATAACAAACTGAGAAGACTTAAACATCGATAGATGCGTTTCTGAGTTAAAGGGAGCTTATCTGAGCGATCACATACCATCTTTTTGTTCGTCCGCACTACAAGTTCTCGCTTGTGGGGCGGACCACGCTAAGTCTACTAATGTGTGGTGGTAGATGCAACTCTATCTGTATCTACCACTTCATAGTAGTAGGCTCGTGAGGAACAAAAATTTGGTATGTGATGGTAATGCTTCTAGACAAATTCTACCCGCTCATTTTCACCATCTTTCATTTCTTCTAACCTTCTATCCATCTATATAAAAAAAAATTTCATAATCTTTAGATGTCCCTACTAAAAAGGACATCACTTTTCACCGCTAGGCCGATAAATCAAAGTAACAAACAAAAATTACGGTGGTTAATCTCTTCATAAAATTAAATAACTTTGGCCAAAAAGAAATAAAAAAACACGACATCATAGCATCGGTGGTTGGTCACTATCAGACTATCGACCGTACCGTTTCGCATGCAAACCCCGCATGTAACGAATGCGAAGATAACAAACTGAGAAGACTTAAACATCGATAGATGCGTTTCTGAGTTAAAGGGAGCTTATCTGAGCGATCACATACCATCTTTTTGTTCGTCCGCACTACAAGTTCTCGCTTGTGGGGCGGACCACGCTAAGCCTACTAATGTGTGGTGGTAGATGCAACTCTATCTGTATCTACCACTTCATAGTAGTAGGCTCGTGAGGAACAAAAATTTGGTATGTGATGGTAATGCTTCTAGACAAATTCTACCCGCTCATTTTCACCATCTTTCATTTCTTCTAACCTTCTATCCATCTATATAAAAAAAAAAATTCATAATCTTTAGATGTCCCTACTAAAAAGGACATCACTTTTCACCGCTAGGCCGATAAATCAAAGTAACAAACAAAAATTACGGTGGTTAATCTCTTCATAAAATTAAATAACTTTGGCCAAAAAGAAATAAAAAAACACGACATCATAGCATCGGTGGTTGGTCACTATCAGACTATCGACCGTACCGTTTCGCATGCAAACCCCGCATGTAACGAATGCGAAGATAACAAACTGAGAAGACTTAAACATCGATAGATGCGTTTCTGAGTTAAAGGGAGCTTATCTGAGCGATCACATACCATCTTTTTGTTCGTCCGCACTACAAGTTCTCGCTTGTGGGGCGGACCACGCTAAGCCTACTAATGTGTGGTGGTAGATGCAACTCTATCTGTATCTACCACTTCATAGTAGTAGGCTCGTGAGGAACAAAAATTTGGTATGTGATGGTAATGCTTCTAGACAAATTCTACCCGCTCATTTTCACCATCTTTCATTTCTTCTAACCTTCTATCCATCTATATAAAAAAAAATTTCATAATCTTTAGATGTCCCTACTAAAAAGGACATCACTTTTCACCGCTAGGCCGATAAATCAAAGTAACTTGTGTACATAGTTAATCAGGATTTGTATTTTGAAGTAAAATTTTTTAAAATTCACATTAACCTCCTTCCTAGTCTTTTTTCTTGCCCTAATGGTTCCACATGAGTGAATAATTTGTTTTTTGTTTCCTGCTTTATTCAGTAAAAAAAAAATCAGTTTACTGGGAATATTCAACTTGAAAATCCTCGTTATTCTGAGATTAAATATTTATATTAAAAAAGTGCAGGTCATACTCAACATTAATCACATGCAACAATTTAGCAGAGCGCTAAGCCATGACTTTCAATTCAAATTGGCTCTTTTTCAATGGAACTCTAGCCGACCTTCTCTCTTATTTTCATTTTCCAGCTTCGGCCGGTGTGTAACAAAAGATTACAGCAGCTTCCTATCAATGTAAGCTGGCTCGGGTACAAAGATACGTTGATATGCCAGGGATCCTTCATCGTGCTGTTCGACCAATTCAATAGTCCAGCCAGTCCTCCAGTCTTTCGTGGCACAACTAACGTCTGTGCGAAGCGAAGGATGTCATTGTGATCAATTTCTCACTCCTTCACTGTCCGGGAATGATATCTTCTTCCACTTTGACCGAAGGACCTCGGCCGTTGTAATCGGATCGATATTAGAAGAATGAAAAGCTTTGCTCCTCTCAATCCTCGGATATTTTTCAACCTCGCTACCTACATACGTAGTGTAGCGAATAAAAATGGCAATCTTAATGGGAAGGGGAAGTGGGTGCGACAAAAAAGAAGCATTTATCTTGGCAGATAATGCGGGATAATGTATAATCATTATCGGAATCGCATGCCTGATGATGGTGCCATCTATGTTGCTCGCTCGCTCAGTTGATGAGCCAGGTCCTTCGATGGCAGCAGCCTGGCAGCCGAAAGGATCGGATTGACCGGCCATTCGTGTCCTAGCAAAGCCGCCGTTCGTCGTCATCTTTGTCGCAGCAACTACCACCGACTAGCCTAGTTTTGGTTTGGCTTCCAGCTCTCCAGCCATCTCGCTCCAACGACCGGGAGTCAAGGATTATGTTAAAGAGAAGATAACACGAAAGCTGTTTAATGGTGGATCGTTACGATAGTGATATATTGTTATTATTGGCCCTTGGCGGCTACCCAAAGTTTAGTGTCTCGTTGAAAGCCGCCGTTGTAAGAGGAGGATGTTTAATTGTTCAACATTATTGTTCCGTGGGGAATTTCCTCGGTTAGTTTGTGGTTCTGACTTAAAAAGCAAAGAACGTGAAGGCATCGGGTTCCTGATTTATAATATAAAAGTTATTTTTGATTCTTGCTTTTAAACTAGTAAACAATCACAAAACCCGTGAAACTTACTTAAATTTATTTAAATGATTGGTACCCAAGTAACACAGATCAAGCGAACTAGTATTTCGATGTTTTATTATGGTTTTATTATGGCTTTTTTTGTGCAGCTCGTTTTATGATGGTTTTATTATGGTCATGCAAAATGCTTATATTCTTGAATCGACCATCTGTTTTTAGATAGTTTTGAAAACGCTCATAAATCTTCCATTAAACATACTGTTTTAGTTATTTAGAAAGAGTTAGGAATGCTATGTTTATCCTATAATAAAACACAAACTTATAAGTTTGCTCCAAGCTTTCTTTTGCATGTTCTATAATAGCACTCAGTGCCTGATTATTAAACCACCATAAAACTTAGTGACAGTTTTCGATGAAGATGTCAAAACAGGACACGCTCAGATTAGATAGCACATATTTGAATTGGAATTCCCATTTTTGATAAGTTCTGTGTGTTGATTTTGTGTTAAAATAATAAAAAAATATAAAAATCTATGAAAACTTCGAATTACCGGAAGTGGAATGAATAACTCTACAATATGAGTATTGAGTGAAAGGGTTCATATAGGAGGAACAAAATTTGTTGATTGACGCCATCATTAATACAAGATGGCGGCTTCCGCTTTTATTTTCGAAGTTGTAAATTACTGAAAATATCATGAAACCTTCTTAATATTGTTATTAGGGGAAAGTAATAAATGAGTAGAAGTCGAATTTCGTTGTCCATCGCCATCTTAAATTTCAAGATGGCGGCTACCACTTAACTTGAAAATACTGGAAATAACTGAAAATCGCCTCAAACCCTTACAATATGGGTATTAGTTGAAAGAGATGAACCAGTAAAAGTCGAAGTTCGTTATTTGACGCCATTCAAATTCAAGATGGCGGTTTCCGCTGAACTTTAAAATGTTGTATATAATTTATAATCGTATGAAACCCCAACAATATTGGTATTGGGTAAAAGGGCTAAACGAGTAGTAGTCGATTTTCTCTTTTCGTTTTACTCTGAAATGCTGTAAGTGACCCAAAATCGCACAAAGCAACCACAATACAGACCCCGATCGTTTTTGGCAACATTCGATTTTGGAAACATCCGATTTTGGCACATGTCCCTAAATCAAACAAATAACAGAAACAACATAACCTTATAGTTTTTGCTTTAATAGGATCAATACAATTTAGACATATTATCATAATAGACATAATACAATTACATAAATAGCAAATATGGCAAAAAACAAAAACTATCGACAAAACACGAAAAGTGCTAAATGTATCAAAAACATGATTAAAAATGTAGTACTAAGTAAAAACAAAGTTGGGAAAAAATCGTTCGATTTTGACAACACAAAATGTTCGAGCAGGTTGCCAAAAACAATCAGGGTCTGGTTCTACTAGTTTATCCCTTTCAACGACTTCTACTCGTTTGGTCCTTTCACACAATGCCTATTTTGTGGGAGTTTCATGCGATTTTCAGTGTTTAACAGCATATTAAAGTTCAGTGAAAGCCGCCATTTTAGATTTCGAGATGCACCTGATAGCGAAATTTGACTTCTTCTAGGTTAGCCCTTTTAGGCAATACCCATATTGTGGGGGTTTCATGCGATTTTTAGTTATTTACAGCATTTAAAGGTTCAGCGAAAGTCGCCATCTTGGATTTCAAGATGATCTGATAGAGAATGAATTTGACAGTTGTTCTCCTTGGCTGTTTTTCTGTTCCGAGATCGTCCTGTTATTAAAGCTGTTGAAAATTCCGGAAGAAATCGACACAACCACATAAGAAAAGATTGAATGTGTTCACACTACACAGAAAGAAAAATGTAAATTTACGTTACACATTTTCGCATCGTCGGCGACAGAATATGGAAAATACTATAGCATCTTGACGATTGCGAAGAAATTCTCGTGCAATTTCATGTAAATCTCAGCGTTGGCGACGTTCGTTCGTTCTTTTTTGTACCTGTTCGAGTGCTGTTTGCTTCTGTTCGAGTTGGAGGTGGTGCGTACAAGATTTCCAGCCAGTAACGTTCGTGAAAACTAAATGCAATTCTATTTATGAAGGTATGTGTGTGTAAATGTGGGTGTTACAACTTGTATTAATTGTAAATTTGTTGTTTTGCAGAAAATCACTACGGGGGATTCAATTTTTCCGGCACCTGTCGTCGTTTCCTTCGCTGGGTGAATTGAAAATCACCGACAGGCGTTTGTGTCAAGTCGACAAGATCGGTGAAGTGTATGCAAACAAACTGAATAAAGGTTCTTTATTAATCAATATCGCTGATTTGTTTATTATTTTCAAACACTCCTTTAAACAAAACATCAATAAAAGAGAGGTTGAGCATGTAAATCTACAGTAAACAATCAATATCAATGGGACTGGGAATTTACATTTAACAAACAGTATTAATACATGTAATAACGCGATTCCCTTCTACCCATGCAGCTGCATGTAAATCTACGTGGATTTTTCTAACTGTGTAAGATTGTAATTTTTTCGCTCGGGAAAATGATCCTTTGAATTACAGTAAAACGGCAAAAAATCACACTTGAACTGTGTGTAAAGAAAACAAAATAAATGAAATTCTAAGAAAAAAAGAATATTTTTGTAATTTTTTGGATTACATGTTGTCGAATCTCATGAAAATCTCAGTTTGGAGCTGATTTGATTCATATCAACGGGAATAATGCAAAACCTCCTCCAAATTACAAGAGATAAACATTCGGAGCCTACTGGTAAATTTGGCAGTTATTTTTCTGAGTTGTTTTTCAGTCCTGAGATTGTCCTACGATTTCAGTGGTTGAAAATACAGGACGAAATCGTCCCAACCACAAGAGAAAATATTAAGTGTGTAGTTTTTGACCGATCTTCAAAAAGAATAAGGCTGATTTTTTGAAATTTGATCATGTAAATTATCCGATTCATCCATTTTCATCCTGATGATATATACATATCATTCGCTAGCGTATTAAACTGTAGTTAATTTTTTTTAAATAAAAGAACTCGCCTTTCAGTTAGCTTTGTCGACAATAGTTTGCACTAAAGTTAAAATCATCACAGAATTGTTTATTGATGCTTTTCTCGAACAAATGGAAATAAAAAAAAACCCAAAGTTTTTGAGTAATGCTCAAAATATGGAATTTTGGATAATTAAAACTTATACTGCACAGCATCAATTTGAATTTTTTTTTGCAGTGTTGATGTT